>NW_022589746.1:7433589-7667131 GCF_004348235.1 Phoca vitulina
ATTGACATCTTCACAATATTTGTTCTTCCAATCCATGAGCATGGAACGTTTTTCCATTTCTTTGTGTCTTCCTCAATTTCTTTCATGAGTATTTTATAGTTTTCTGAGTACAGATCCTTTGCCTCTTTGGTTAGATTTATTCCTAGGTATCTTATGGTTTTGGGTGCAATTGTAAATGGGATCGACTCCTTAATTTCTCTTTCTTCTGACTTGTTGTTGGTGTATAGGAATGCCACTGACTTCTGTGCATTGATTTTATATCCTGCCACTTGACTGAATTCCTGTATGAGTTCTAGCAGTTTTGGGGTGGAGTCTTTGGGATTTTCCACATAAAGTATCATATCATCTGCAAAGAGTGAGAGTTTGACTTCTTCTTTGCCGATTTGGATGCCTTTTATTTCTTTTTGTTGTCTGATTGCTGTGGCTAGGACTTCCAATACTATGTTGAATAGGAGTGGTGATAGTGGACATCCCTGCCGCGTTCCTGACCTTAGGGGGAAAGCTCTCAGTTTTTCCCCATTGAGAATGATATTCGCTGTAGGTTTTTCATAGATGGCTTTTATGATATTGAGGTATGTACCCTCTATCCCTATACTCTGAAGAGTTTTGATCAAGAAAGGATGCTGTACTTTGTCAAATGCTTTTTCTGCATCTATTGAGAGGATCATATGATTCTTGTTCTTTCTTTTGTTAATGTATTGTATCACGTTGATTGATTTGCGGATGTTGAACCAACCTTGCAGCCCAGGGATAAAGCCCACTTGGTCGTGGTGAATAATCCTTTTAATGTACTGTTGGATCCTATTGGCTAGTATTTTGGTGAGAATTTTTGCATCCATGTTCATCAGGGATATTGGTCTGTAATTCTCCTTTTTGATGGGGTCTTTGTCTGGTTTGGGGATCAAGGTAATGGTGGCCTCATAGAACGAGTTTGGAAGTTTTCCTTCCATTTCTATTTTTTGGAACAGTTTCAGAAGGATAGGTATTAATGCTTCTTGAAATGTTTGGTAGAATTCCCCTGGGAAGCCATCTGGCCCTGGGCTTTTGTGTTTTGGGAGATTTTTGATGACTGCTTCAATTTCCTTAGTGGTTATAGGTCTGTTCAGGTTTTCTGTTTCTTCTTGGTTCAGTTTTGGTAGTTGATACATCTCTAGGAATGCATCCATTTCTTCCAGGTTATCTAATTTGCTGGCATAGAGTTGCTCATAATATGTTCTTATAATTGTTTGTATTTCTTTGGTGTTGGTTGTGATCTCTCCTCTTTCATTCATGATTTTGTTGATTTGGGTCATTTCTCTTTTCTTTTTGATAAGTCTGGCCAGGGGTTTATCAATCTTGTTAATTCTTTCAAAGAACCAGCTCCTAGTTTCGTTGATCTGTTCTACTGTTCTTTTGGTTTCTATTTCATTGATTTCTGCTCTGATCTTTATTATTTCTCTTCTCCTGCTGGGTTTAGGCTTTATTTGCTGTTCTTTCTCCAGCTCCTTTAGGTGTAGGGTTAGGTTGTGTACTTGAGACCTTTCTTGTTTCTTGAGAAAGGCTTGTATTGCTATATACTTTCCTCTTAGGACTGCCTTTGCTGTATCCCAAAGATTTTGAATAGTTGTGTTTTCGTCTTCATTGGTTTCCATGAATTTTTAAAATTCTTCTTTAATTTCCTGGTTGACCCATTCATTCTTCAGTAGGATGCTCTTTAGCCTCCATGGATTTGAGTTCATTCCGACTTTCCTCTTGTGATTGAGTTCTAGTTTCAAAGCATTGTGGTCTGAAAATATGCAGGGAATGATCCCAATCTTTTGGTACCAGTTGAGACCTGATTTATGACCTAGGATGTGATCTATTCTGGAGAATGTTCCATGGGCACTAGAGAAGAATGTGTATTCTGTTGCTTTGGGATGGAATGTTCTGAATATGTCTGTGAAGTCCATTTGGTCCAGTGTGTCATTTAAAGTCTTTATTTCCTTGTTGATCTTTTGCTTAGACGATCTGTCCATTTCAGTGAGGGGGGTGTTAAAGTCCCCCACTATTATTGTATTGTTGTCGATGTGTTTCTTTGCTTTTGTTATTAATTGCCTTATATAATTGGCTGCTCCCATGTTAGGGGCATAGATATTTACAATTGTTAGATCTTCTTGTTGGATAGACCCTTTAAGTAGGATATAGTGTCCTTCCTCATCTCTTATTACAGTCTTTGGTTTAAAATCTAATTTGTCTGATATAAGGATTGCCACCCCAGCTTTCTTTTGGTGTCCATTAGCATGGTAAACGGTCTTCCACCCCCTCACTTTCAATCTGGGGGTGTCTTTGGGTCTAAAATGAGTCTCTTGCAGACAGCATATCGATGGGTCTTGTTTTTTAATCCAATCTGATAGCCTGTGTCTTTTGATTGGGGCATTTAGCCCATTTACATTCAGGGTAACTATTGAAAGATAGGAATTTAGTGCCATTGTATTGCCTGTAAAGTGACTGTTACTGTATATTGTTTGTGTTCCTTTCTGGTCTATGTTGCTTTTAGGCTCTCTCTTTGCTTAGAGGACCCCTTTCAAGATTTCTTGTAGGGCTGGTTTCGTGTTTGCAAATTCCTTTAGTTTTTGTTTGTCCTGGAAGCTTTTTATCTCTCCTTCAATTTTCAATGACAGCCTAGCTGGATATAGTATTCTTGGCTGCATATTTTTGTCATTTAGTGCTCTGAATATGTCCTGCCAGTCCTTTCTGGCCTGCCAGGTCTCTGTGGATAAGTCTGTTGCCAATCTAATGTTTCTACCATTGTAGGTTACAGATCTCTTCTCCCGAGCTGCTTTCAGGATTTTCTCTTTGTCTCTGAGACTCGTAAATTTTACTATTAGATGTCGGGGTGTTGACCTATTTTTATTGATTTTGAGAGGGGTTCTCTGTGCTTCCTGGATTTTGATGCCTGTTTCCTTCCCCAAATTAGGGAAGTTCTCTGCTATAATTTGCTCCATTATACCTTCTGCCCCTCTCTCTCTTTCTTCTTCTTCTGGGATCCCAATTATTCTAATGTTGTTTCGTCTTATGGTATCGTTTCTCTCTCGAATTCTGCCCTCGTGATCCAATAGTTGTTTATCTCTTTTTCTCAGCTTCTTTATTTTCCATCATTTGGTCTTCTATCTCACTGATTCTTTCTTCTGCCTCATTTATCCTAGCAGTTAGCGCCCCCATATTTGATTGCACCTCATTAATAGCCTTTTTGATTTCTACTTGGTTCGATTTTAGTTCTTTTACTTCTCCAGAAAGGGTTTCTCTAATAACTTCCATGCTTTTTTCAAGCCCAGCTAGTATCTTTAAAGTGATGATTCTGAACTCTAGATCTGACATCGTACTAATGTCCGTATTGAGTAGGTCCCTGGCAGTCGGTACTACCTCTTGTTCTTTTTGTTGAGGTGATTTTTTCCGTCTTGTCATTTTGTGCAGAGGAGAATAGATTAATGAGAGAACAAAATGCTAGCAGGGTAACAACGTCCCCAGAAAATATACTCTAAACAAATCAGAAAAGACCTGAAGCAGTGGGAAAAGAAAAGGAAAGAGAGAAAAAAGAAAAAGAAAGAAAAAAAGAAAAAAGAAAAAAGAAAAAGATAAAGATAAAGATAAAAACAAACAAAAACAGAACAAAACAAAACAAAACAAAAACAGAATGTGATCAAATATGATCAGGCTGGTTTATAGATCAGTGCCACACACTAGATTTTGGGTGTATTTTGGTCTGTTAAAAGAAAGTGCCTCCCAAAATTTTAAAGAAAGAAAAACTTATATATGTACAAAAATAAGGGTTGATATGATGAAGGGATAGAATATGGTTGTAAAGATGGAAATTATAAAAAATTTTATAAAAGGAATTGATAAGGTGTTTGAAAAAAGAAAGAAGAGGATTTAAAAAAAAAAAAAGAAAAAAGGGAGAGAATGTGATCAGGCAGGGGAGTAGAAAAAAACCATACACTAGAGATTTAGAGTATATTTTGATCTGTTAGAAGAAACTATCTCAAAATTTTAAAGAGAGAACAACTTATATATATATGCCAAAAATACGGGTAACTACTATGAAGGGATAGAATATGACTCTAAAAATGAAAAATAAAAATGTTTTTTTAAAAAAGGGATTGATAAGATGTTGGTTGAAAAAGGGAAAAAGAAAAATTCAAAAAAAAAGAAAAAAAGAAAAAAAAAAACAGTTAAAAAAATAATTTACTTTGAAAGGCTAAAGAATCATGGTAAAAAAGCCATGAATTCTATGTGCAGTATTCCCCTAGCGCTGGAGTTCTGCCATTCTCACTGATCGGTAAACCTGGTCTTGGCTGGCTGTTCTCGCTGATCTTCTGGGGGAGGGGCCTGTTGCCGCGGTTCTCAAATGTGTTTGCCGGAGGCGGAATTGCCCCGCCCTTGCCCGGTCTGGGCTAAGTAATCTGCTCGGGTTTGCTCTCGGGAGCTTTTGTTCCCTGCAAGCTTTCCATACAGCTTTGGAGGCGGAGAGTGAAAATGGCGGCCTCCCAGTCTCCGCCCCGGAGGAGCCGAGAACTCGGGGTCCCGCTCCTCAGTGCACCCCCAGAGAAAAGCAGTCAGTCAGTCCCATCTCCCCGGTCTCCGGCCACACTCCGCGCTCACCCGGCCTGTGACCGCGCCTTTCTATCTGGCACCCAACCCCGTCTGGAGTCTCCAAACCCAGCAGATCCCCGCGGTGCGCTCCCGCACCTCTCCTCCCGGGGGAAGAAGGTGGGTCTCCCCGGATCTGCCACTTGTTGGGTCCCTGTTGGAGGAGCAGTGGCCCAGCTGTGCCGCGGATCACGGTTTATGACAACCCCGAGCTGAGAGCCCGTGCCTGGGCTCCGTCTCTGCAGCCGGCTTCCCCGCTCTGATCCCTGGGAGCTCTGCCGCACTCAGGCACCCCTGGTCTTTCTGTGACCCCGAGGGTCCTGAGACCACACTGTCCCGCGAGGGTTCCACCCCCCACTTAGCCACCAGAGTGACGTCCCTCAGCGGAGCCGACTTCTAAAAGTTCCGACTTTGTGCTCCGTGGCTCTATCACTTGCCAGAAGCGGCTGACGGAGGCCCCTCCCCCACCGTCTATCCTCCCGAATATCGCCTCGGATTCACTTCTCCGCACGTCCTACCTTCCAGAAAGTGGGTGCTTTTCTGTTCAGAGAGTTGTTGCTATGCTTTTCTTCGATCTCCTGTTGAGTTCGTAGGTGTTCAGAATGGTTTGATCCCTATTCAGCTGAATTCCTGAGAGGAGACGAAATCCAGGTCTCCTACTCCTCCGCCATCTTGCTCCGCCCCTCTTTTTACTAATTTTTTACTGAATAGTTTTTACTAATATTGTATTTAAAAAAATTTATAGAAATGGATTAAAGAATGGGGGTTCTTAATGTATATCACATTTTAAAAAATACTGCTTGTGGTCACTAAAGACAATTTATTCATATAACTCATTCAAGAAATACTGGAATTGCCACAGTCTCTGCAAAGAAGTTAATGTTCTAGATTTGACTACGTATGATGTGACAAAGCTAAAACTATGGCAATGGCAAATGCTGTGAGTTGGAAGACAGAAGAAATCTCAGAGGGGAAAAAAAAGGAAAACTGGATAATTGCATTGTGAAGAACTTGATTTTTGATTCCCTGACAAATCTGCATAGATAATGTTCCATATGATAATTTTAAGACTCTTTATGATCACTTTACTGTTTAAGAGCTCATCCTTTTTTATAGCCATGTCAGTCAAGGCTGATTAAAATTCAGTGAGGGATAATTAAACATCCTTTCCACCTGATTCTGCTATTATGGAGATGTTTACGCAGGTTTGAATCAGATTCCATTTTGTAGGGTAAAAGGTAAATGGTTGGCCTTTGATCTAATGGGGATTTTCTTGGTGAAATCTTCACTGGTTACTATAGTCCCTACTTAATGTCTTCTACTTTCAGATTTCTCTCTCTCTCTCTCTCTCTTTTTTTAAAGCTCTTAAAAAGTAATGAAATATTTTAGGCATACAAAAAAGTATGAAGAATATTTTAACAAACACTCATGTACTCCCTACCCAGATAAAGGAAAAGATTCACAACTACTGGTGAAATTCCCCGTGTAGTCCTCCCAGCTCCCATTCCCTCCCTGCCTTCCCAGAGGAGATCATTCTCCTAAATTTGATGTTTATCATTGCTGTGCATGTTTTCCATATGCATCCATGCATATGCAAAATACAGTATTTTTAAAACATGATAAAATAGTTTTTGTATTTTTCTGTAACTTTATTTCTTTAATGTTTTGAGTTTTTTTTTCCAAATTGATCCAGGTCACTGATTTGTCATTGTTTAGTGCTGCTGTATTATAAGCATATTGCATATACCACAATTTATTCATCTATTCTCCTTTCTTTGGGTATCAATATTGTTTTCAAGTGTTTTTGTTTGTTTGTTTGTTTGCTAGTTTTTTGTTTTTTCTCTTTGAGACACTGCTCCAGTGAACATTCTTCTCTAAGTTTCCTTGGGCAAATGTACAAAGATTCTCTAGGGCATAAGCCTAGGGCCAGAATTGCCAAGTCTGAGGGCTTTGTGCATTTTTGGCTTTTCTAGCTATTGACAGATTTTTATCTGAAAGGTTGTGCCAATCCCTTTTCCATCTGTGAAGAAGAAAGAGTTCCTGACTCCTCCTATCTTTGCCTAAAGTTGGTATTATCAGACTTTTAATTATTTTGCCAATCTGAGGGGTTATAATAAAGTTATCTTGAAGTTTTAAATTTACTTTTCCTCTTAGTTTAAACATCTTTATATTTATTTGACATTTGGGTTCCTTCTGTGAATTCCCTGTTTATATTCTTTGTCCATTTACCGTTGGGTTGTTTTCCTTGGTTTATTCTATGCTGTGGATATAAATTTTTTTTCTCCCATATTGTGACTGTTTTTTCTCAGTTTATCTTTTAACATATCTTTTGATACACAGAATTTCATAATTTTAACAAAGTCAGAACTCTCAGCCTTTTTATGGTTTGTGTTCTTAATCTAAAATTCTTTTTATCCTTGAAGTCATGAAAGTTTGTCTTTTTTTTTTTTTTTCACGTTTCTAGGTGTTGCTTTTCACAATTACTCATTGAACTCATCTAGAATTTCTTTTGGAAGTTTATTTTTTTCCATATTAATGATATACTGCTGTTAATCTTTATCCCAATTATCTATACTTGAGCTCTGACATATTTCACATTTTTGTGTACTTATGGGTCTCATTTGGTCCTTCCAAGTCTGTTCCAATTCTGAGCCATTATTGCATTGTGGCTTTATAATAAGTCTTGATAACAAGTCTGCTATCTTATTTTTAACATGTTCTTAACTATTCTGGGCACTTTGCATTTTGATGAAGATTTAAGAATCAACTTGTCAAGGTCTGTGAAATACACTGTTGGTATTTTGATTAGAATGACATTGAATTGATGGGTAAACTTGGGAATAGTTTGTCTTTAAAGTCCTGATTTTTCCATGAAAATTGTATCTCTCCATTTATTTTTGGTTCCCTTTAAAGTGTATGTGTGTGTATATACACACACACACACACACACACACATATATATATATATATATATAATATCAGGTTTCATGATTCTCTTCATAAGATCTTCTATATCTTTTGTTACATTTATTCTTAGATACTACTTTATTTTTCTTGCTATGGTAATTGTTAAAAAGATTCCATTTACATATTCTGTTTGTTCCTGGTGTATGAAGTAGATGGATTTTTTTTTTTTTTTTTTTTGTAAACTGATGTCATAATAGCTACTTTGCTGAACTTATTCAAGTACTTTGGAGAGTCTATAGCCAATTAAATTGTCTGTGAACAATGTTTTTTGTAATCCTCATGTATTTTTTGTCTCATTGTATAGCTTAGATTTTTAGCACAGAGTTCAGTAAAAGTAGTATAAAGTAGGCATGAACTCTGATGTTTGCTATAGAGTTTTGATAACATTTTGTCAAGTGAGAAAGTTCCCATTCATCCTGATTCACCAAGAGATTTTTCTTTGAAAATGGTGCTGAATTTTTTTTTAAACTGCTTTTATACTTTTATTGATTGGCCCAAGTTTTCTGTCTCTTAATCTCTTAACTATATATTTCCTAATTATATAATCACCTAATAATATTGAGGCAAAAACTTTTCTGGAAGGAAAGGACAAACATAATAAACGAAGCAAGTTGCTGAAAGATATGTTTATGTAAGTGTGAATGTATCAAGGAACTGATGTGGATAGGAAGCAGTGTCATCTTGTGGAAATGGGCGTGGTAGGGGTTGAGTGGAGGGCTGCAAGAGGTGGTGAACTTTGGAGTTGTAGTTGCGGGAGCAAGAAGTAAAATGAATACTAGCACACACACAGCTGAGGTTAAAATTGCATTTTTAGTAGCACTATTTAGCAGTTTTAGGAGTTTAAACTCGTAACTGGAGTTTGGGGGCAGAGTACAGGAATTCAGCTAGCTGGATTGATCTAAAAATGTGAGTGTGCAAGGTTGTAGCGTAATGGCAAGGCCGGTAGGGAATGAAGGAGGGAATGGTTCAAAAGAGTAGTTGATTTGATCCATCCTGGGTGGGTGGGCTTCCTTTAAGAAGGAAGAGAAGTCAGGAACAGGGTTGATACTCCTGGACGAACTTTCGGTAATAAAAAGGCAGGGGGAAAGATAGAAGGAAGGAGGTTGTTACCTGATGGGGAAGTGAAGGTATATGATTTAAAAGAGAACTATTTGCAGGTATTGACGAAGTCTAGACTATGGCCATGCATTTCAGAGCTTAGGATACAGTAGTTTCCAGAGAGCTCTGTAGATGAGTAAGTCATGCAGATTGTCTGCTGATGGAATGGCCCACTTGTTCTCATCCGAAAACAATGCCCCTTTATTTCAATAGGTCTATTGAGTTTATGTGTTGAGTCTACACAAGTGTTGAGCTGGCTTTCTGTCATCATACAAATGTGTTCTCACCTGAAATATGCTGCGTTGTCCTGACATGGAATGTGGTGTTAGGCTGTTTAATCTTTGTATTTTAATGGAATTAGATTTATAATTGTCCTTATTTAAGTATGTTTGGATACATAGTTGACTTTTTTGGTGGGGCATGGTCTTTTTCTTAGAATTGTTTGTATCCCTTTCACATTTATAAATAAGAAGGAACAAAGATTTCAAAGATTTTATTTTCTCAAATCGCCTTCCACTCTGAGAAGTGTTGGAAAAATGTGAAAAGAGTAGGTTTTCAACCTGGAGGATGGATTTATTCATTCCTGGTGTTTTGGAAAGGACCAGTGTCCAGAATTTTGTTATCCACAATTTTTAGACTTTTGAAAAATTAGAAAAGGATTCAGAAGATGACAATGGAAGGAATGTTCTTTGTTTTTGTTTTTTGAAATATATTCACTTCCCCTCCCCCCGCCCCGGAGAAATGATAGTCCACGTATGATTTAGGGAAGGTTTTCAACAAATTGTAGGATTATAATTTAACCAAATTGACCAGGTTTTCTATATTTACAGTAAGAATTTAACAAACTTAATTCCAGGCCAATGCCATAATAATTGTTAGATTAATCCAATTAGGATTAATTCGGTTAACTTGACAAGTGCCAACCTCATGCCAGATAGTTTGCAAGGTTCTGCAGAGCATACAAAAGGAAAGTCTGATACGGCTTTTGTCTTGAAGGCAGTTTTACTTTCATGATAGAGGCAAGACATTCTTGGATTGAAAATATAACTGCAGAACAGCATAGGATTGCACCACCAATTTTTAGGATTCTTTCAACTCTGGATCTATGAAAAATATGTCTGCAAACATCTCTGATGCGTGGGGAAAAACCCAAATATTAAAGAGTTTCCTACTAAAAATTAAATGATATATCCATATCTCCATTATATTAAATTCAAAATTATGCTAATTTGAATTTATTTCAGAAACGTACATTAATGAACTGCTTTTTGTTTATTGCAATAAATGTTTCTATAGCACTCATTCTGTATCTGTACTAAGTGCTTCACAACTGATAACTCATTTAACCTGTCATAGGACCCCTATGAGCTAGGTCTGTTACTATCCTTTCTCTTTTAAAGATAAGGAAACCAGAGAGGTTAAGTAATTTGCCCTAAGTCACACAGCTAATGCATGTGCAGTAGAGCTAGGATTTGAATCCTGGTAATCAAGCTCCACTATGCCTCTTTGTTTTTAGTTTCTTTTATTTTATTCTTTACCACCTGTTCTTGGTATTATCTTGTAGTGGATGAAGTAGATAGTCATCAGAAAAGCGGGAAATTTGAAAATTTGCCGGGGGTGGGGAGGGGGGACATTACTTTTGCCATTCTGGGCATCTTTTTAATAGTTGCCAGTATGTTGACACTGTGGGTTTATAACCCTTCCACCCCTAGAAAAAACAAAGAAACCATGGAAAACAACAGTTATATAATGATAATGTTATTTTGAATGCTTATTTCTCTGAATTTGGTTCAGAGGAACCTTGATTTTTTTTCCCCCCATCATTTGCTAAAGTTATACATTCTAAGACTCTCTCTTACAGTTTTTACTCCCTCAACTGATCGCTTATGGGTCTCATCCAATAAGGAATGTGATGGGGCTGGGATTTGTCATTAAGGAATGTCTGGCTCTCTCAGCGGGTCACTCCTATGAGCGTAATCAATGTTAGCTTCCCAAATCCAGTTATTTCTGTTCCTCCTGCCAGGCCTTCCCACATGGGTTTTAATGATACAGGATAACATTTGTTTTAATGTTAATGTTAATGTTGTTTTAATGATAAACATTGGAGCATCATTTTCTTGAGTTATGTTTTTAAAAATAAGTCTGTTTCAGCCGAGAATTGAAAATGACTGGCCCAAGACATGTTTGACCTGAGTCTGTCATTGCCTTCCTTGCTAGCAATTGAATAAAAGAAATCAACCTGACTTGATGCCTGTTTACTCCTGCACTCTATTAGTGTCATTTTGAGGTCCTGACACTGCCCTTGCTGTTACTCAAGGTCTAGTCTTACTGGCAGAACTTGGGCTTGACAGCTATCTCTTTTCCCCCCTCTAATAGTTTTGGACAGATACGTTGATTTGTAGCATCAGATGAGATGAACACTTGGCAGCTTAGACAAAAATAGCTTTGTGACTGGTGCTGTGAAATCTCATTTGTGTTTTTTCTGGCTAGTATAGGGAAATTGCAAGCAGACATGGGTAGGATCTTCTTTTCCTAAAAGCTTGATTGCACAAAGTATGAAATTAATAGTTAGTTGATAGGTGCAGTGTTTACAGTAAGTCAGGTGAGCCCCTTCCATAAACTGCTATCAGTTTCTTCCTTACCTACCACCCGACCCCTAATCAGTCTCTTGATCACTGAGGTTTAAAAGAAGGTCCACTTTTGCATGTGGAATGGTCATTGGAAAACAGGCCCTTGGGGCTGCTGATGTCTCTCCCCTCTTGGCTGCATGATGACTCTGCCATTGGACGGCGGGAAGCTTTAGGACAAGCCTGTGATATGCTAACATAGTCTGGCAGGTGATGGACTGAGAGAGAGAGTGTATTCAGCTTGAGTTTGAGCACCATTTGGTTCTTTCCAAGCTTTTCCATCATGTCCACTGATTTGCTGCCTTACCTGCCAGATAACAGAAAGACAGGCAATCAGGATTTGGCTGGATTTTCTCAGAGAAAGAGGCTCGTAATGAATGTGAGTGGAAGCTATAAAACCTTGTTAATACAGAAGTTGGAGAAAGAAGACTGATGTAGACAAAAACCGTAGTGTAAGTCCCAAAAGATACTATTGATTATGGTGAATTTTATTATACATGAGGAAAGCTTTTCATCTTAACGTCATCAAAATCCTGGAATCCCTTATAAACTTTGCAGTACAAAATTTTCCTCAAATAGACGCGTGTGCGATGTGATGGAGATTTTTGTGTCTGATATTCAGATCTCATTTCTACTTTCAAGACTTTCTCCCACCTGGTTTCAATTCTGAGCACTTCTATGTCAGGAATAGATTTGATGGTCTCTTAGCATGACTTACATTTTCCCCTAGTTCATTTCCTTTGCAAATGATGCATGGAGTTTCCTTTGAGAAAGAGGTTCCTTTGAAAAAGACCTTGTTGACTGAAAACTGGTTCTGAACAGTATTCATTGAGAAATTTTGAAGATGGCTCTCTGCATCTTTCAAGTGTTGTTTCTACCCGGATTTTTCTCTCTGCAATGTGGAGAAGGCAGGAGGATGGCAGGCAGACAAGGAGGGCCATGTTGTGAGCGCTCAACCCTCCTTGAGGAAATGTCTACAATAGGATTGACTTTCTAAAGTAACATAATGAAAGCTTTCTTTTTTAAGATTTTACTTAGTTGACAGAGAGTGCACAAGCAGGGGCAGAGGAAGAGGGAGAAGCAGGCTCCCCGCTGAGCAGGGAGTGCAACACGGGGCTCAATCCCAGGACCCTGGGATCATGACCTGAGCCCAAGGCAGACGCTTAACCTACTGAGCCACCCAGGCACCTGATGAAAGTTTTCTTTAAGGAGTTTTTCACAACTCTTTCACACTAATACACAGACTACATTTGCATGTGTATTTAATTGTAGTCCATATGGATAATAGGATAGATGTATTTTCATATGTTGACTTATACACTTAATATTGTGTCATATTATTCATCCCATGATTTAAACCCTCAGTAATATTGTACCAAGTTAGGTATACCTTAGTTTATGAGATTATTCTTGTATTGTGAGTGATTTAGGTCATGTCCACTCTGTAGCTATTTCAAACAATGCACATTAGCTTATTCAGAAAACCTTTGTTCGAACGGTCATCAATCCACTGTTGGACATTTTCCTGAGCATTGTATTTTTATGGAAGAAGCGAAATGTTTGAAAGACCAGTGGTGATGAATTCTGTGGGAATAGCTTTTATGGGAAAAGTACTTTTTGTGAAATGTTTTGTTAGTTTACCCAACTCCATACGACGCTGATCTTTTCGAAATTTTCCTAATATGACCTACAGAAAAAAAAAATTCATTTATCTGCTGGTCGGATCGAACACTCTAAAGGGTTTCCATCCTTTTTGACTTTGAACGTAATTACAAAACCATAGTAGCATATTAATTGTTTCTTATTTTTCAACTCAGGATCTTGAAAATAGCTGAGGTCTGTTAGGATCTAGAAAGATTTCAGGATTCAGATTTGCTTGGTGAGATCCTTGTGGCCCTAGCCAGCTGTACCACCTGGGATGGGCTGACTTTAGGTTGACCAGTGAGAATCTTGGGCAAAGGTCACACACGATGGCACATTGGCCCTATTGTAGCCAGACCCAGTGCACCATATGTGGGCATTTTGGAATGATTTTTAATGTCGTGGTTGACTAAGATATGTGTAGAGCAGCTAAACCTTTCAGATAACCATTGAGCCAGTGACAAAAACAGGTTCGGGTTCAGTTTGTTCACAATGGTGACACTTCTGAATGTCCAAGACTATTCTAACATGAGGAGCTGAGTGATTTCTGTGTGTGTGTGTGTTCCTCAATCGAAGCACTCTGTACTCTCTTAAATAAGATGTTGAGATGCATGTGTGATGTGATTTCTTTTGGAAAATGCTTGAATAATACAGTGGTTGAACTAGAAGTGTGTGTGCTTCTTGAGATACCATATATATAATATGTATGTTAAATATATATAAATTTTTTCTAGCATTTTGTTGGGCAGATAGGATTTTGGAAATTGCCATCTTAAATTTTTTAGGTGATAAGTGAGAAGAGTCATTAGAAGTTACAGTATATGTGCCTATATGTTTACATATATGAAAGCTTTGTTCTGTACTCTAGTTTTGCTATAGTATAAAATCAGCATATATATTATTTTCCTTTGGGAAGTATAATTCCAATGAATTAAAAGTAGCAGAAGCGGGAGGGGTGATACACCTGAAACATCCTTAGGATTTGGGAAGGATTCTACTTCTCTTTCCATCTCTTAATTCATAATAGCATTTTTAAAATTAGAAATTTAACATGCAGAAAATTTTGGAAAATACAAACATGTACAGAATAAGATAAAAACTGCTTTTAAGCTTGCTACCTGGAGATAAATTGCTGTTAATATATTTAATATATTTTATACCGTTCTTTGTTGTATTTGTCTATGTTTAAATTTTTCTTTACTTTTTTATCACTTTATTTTTTTCAACATAAGTATACTCTTTTATCCCCATCCCCTATTTCCCCCATCCCCCCTGCCCCACAGTTACCTCTAGTAACCAACCACCAGTGTGTTCTCTATAGTTAAGAGTCTATTTCTATTTTCCTTTGCTTGTTTGTTTTGTTTCTTAAATTCCACATATGAGTGAAATCATGTGTTATTTGTATTTTTCTGACGGACTTGTTTTGCTTAGCCTTATTTTCTGTAGCACTATCCACGTTGTTGCAAATGACAAGATTTCATTCTTATGGCTGAATAATAGTCCATTGTATATATATATATCACATCTTTATCCGTTTGTCTGCTGATGGACACTTGAGCTGCTTCCAGAGTTTGGCTATTGTAAACTGCAATAAACATAGGGGTGCATGTATCCCTTTAAATTAGTGCTTTTGTGATTTTTTTTTTTTTTTTTTTTTTGGTAAATACCCAAAAGTGTGATTTAGGATAGTCTTAGTTTTGATTTTTTTTTTTTTTTTTTAATATTTTGTTTAGTTTAGAGAGAGAGCTCGAGCAGCAGGGAGGGGCAGAGGAAGAGGCAGAGAATCTCAAGCAGACTCCATGCTGAGTGCTGAGCCCAATGCAGGGCTCAATCTCATGACCCTGAGATAATGACCTGAGCCAAAACCAAGAGTCAGATGCCCCTCTAGTTTTAATCTTTTGAGGAATCTCCATACTGTTTCACAGTGGCTGCACCAGTTTGTATTCCTATCAACAGTGCACGAGGGTTCCTTTTTCCCCATATCCTCACCAACACGTGTTGTTTCTTTGCTTAGTCATTCTGACAGGTGTGAGGGGATATCTCATTGTACTTCTGATTTGCATTTCCCTGATGATGAGTCATGATGTTGAGCATCTTTTCATGTGTTTGTTGGCCATTGGTATGTTGTCTTTGGAGAAATGTCTGTTCATATCTTCTGCCCATTTTTAAATTGATTATTTGTTTTTTGGGGTATTGAGTTATATCAGTTCTTTATATATTTTGGATATTAACCCCTCATCAGATTTGTCATTTGCAAGTATCTTCTCCCATTCAGTAGGTTGCCCTGTAGCTTTGTTGACTGTTTTCTTCACTGTGCAGAAGCTTTTCATTTTGACATGGTCCCAACAGTTTACTTTTGCTTTTATTTCCCTTGCCTCAGGAGACCTACTTAGAAGAATATTGCTGTGGCTGTTGTCAGGGAGATTACTGGCTGTGCTCTCCTATAGGAGTTTTATGGTTTCAGGTCTCACATTTAGGTCCTTAATCCATTTTGAGTTTATAATTATGTATGGTGTCAGAAAGTGTTCCAGTTTCACTCTTTTGCATGTAGTTGTCCAGTTTTCCCAGTACTATTTGAGGAGATGGTCTTATTCAGATTGCATATTCTTGCCTCCTTTGTTGAAGATTAATTGACCATATAATTGTGGATATATTTCTGGGTTTTCTGTTCTATTTCATTGATCTACATGTCTGTATTTATGCCAGTACCATACTGTTTTAATTACTACCACTTTGTAATGTAACTTGAAATCTGGAATTATGCCTCCAGCTTTTTCTTTTTCAAGGTTGCTTTAGCTATTCGGGGTCTTTTGTAGTTCATACAAATTTCAGGATTATTTGTCCTATCTTTGTGAAAAATGCTGTTGGTATTTCGATAGGGTTTGCATTTAATGTGTAGATTGCTTTGGGTAGGATGGACGTTTTAACCATATTTGTTCTTCCAATCCATGAGCACGGGATGTCTTTCCATTTCTTTGCATTTTCTTTTTTTTTTTTTAAGATTTTATTTACTTATTTGAGAGGGATGGAGAGAGAGAGAGAGAGAGAGCAAGCGTGCGTGTGCACAAAAGCAGGGGGAAGGAGAAGCAGACTCCTCACTGACCAGGGACCCCAATGCAGGGCTCCATCCCAGGACCCTGGGATCATGACCTGAGCTGAAGGCAGACAGATGCCCAACTGACTGAGCCACCCAGGCACCCCACATCTTCTTTTCTTTATTAAAAAAAATAAATTGGGAGTCATCTTACCTATATAATGCATGTCTTTTTTTTTTCATTTTTCATATCATTACACTCTACTAATAAGCTCTTCGTAAAAATAATTTTTAGCATGGCTGTATCACCATCTTTATCTTCTGCTGGCCTGTGTCTTGAGGCTGCATAAGGTTTCCTTCTGAATGCTGGGTATTTTGTTTCACATCAGTCTTTTCTTAGGTCCCCATTTTCCCTGTGTGCCCATCCTTGAATAGAAAGAGCCTATCTTTTAACAACTGTCTCTTTGTGCTTGAATGCTCCTAAAAACTCCCCTCAGATCTGGAGGTCAAATTGATATGCCTAGCCCTGGCTGATTTCTCATGTTGAGCATGTGTGGCTCTGGGGTTGATCTCGGACTGAGTCAGCATTTCCTCTTGATCCTCCTATGAAGATAAGACCCTGTTTTTTTCCGTGTCTCCACCATGATTTTTTGCTGGCCTTGTGTCCTGAGGCAAATGGACTTCCCCAGTCCCTGTTCCCCCTGGGTTTGCAGTCCTGGGTGCAAAGAGGTTCCACTGCCAGCCCAGAGCTTGTTCTCTCGCTCTCTCTCTCTCTTTAAGGTTTATTTTAGAGCATGAGCAGGAGGGGCAGAGGGCAAGGGAGAGAAAATCTCAAGCAGACTCCTCACTAAGTGCAGAGCCCAACACAGGGCTTGATCTCACGACCCTGAGATCACAACCTGAGCTGAAACTAAGAGTTGGATGCTTAACTGACTGAGCCACCCAGGCACCCCTGGTCCCACCACTTCTGAAAGCAGGCTCTGGGGCCAGCAGTCCAGCTCCATCCCTCAGAGAGTCAGGATAGGGCCACCCGGGGCCAAAGGTGGGGATAATTCCACAGATAATTAGTAACTACTTGATTTTCCTCATTTGTAGTGCTGTTCTATCTTGGCAGGCTTTATGTGTTGTCATGGATATTTCTGTTGGAAACTGTGGGAGAACAAATGAAGCTGAGTGAGTTGGCTCTCATCCAACAGAGGTGTATACGCTGGGGGGTGGGTCTCATTCAGCTCAGTGTTCCCTCTCAGCCTTGGCCCCAGATACTGCCGAGGCTCTGAGATGGCATTCCTGGATGAAGGCACAGATTGGGATGAGTGTGCATTTCTTCGCCATTGGACTAGGGCATAGAAACTTTATCTTTTCCATAGATCACACAGTTCTAGGCTCACCACAGCACCCCCCACTGTTTCTAGCATGTAGTACCATCCCATGGCATGGACTCAGGAGCTTGGGCCGTGCCTACACTTTGCTTGGACCATATCTGTGAAACCAATCAATTTACTTGGCAATGGTGGTAGAGATGCTACAGTTTGTAGGGATCAGTTTTGCTCTTTGAGTCATCCTTTCTGGCATGATCATTTTTCCTTTGTACCCCCAAATAATCCTGATATTTTTTCCAGAGTTCATATTCTTTCAGGCAAGGAAATGAAGCCTATGCCTAGGCTTGCCAGAGTTCTCATAGCTAGTGTAAGGGGTGTGGTTGGGATGAAAAGCTGGTTTTCCCTGTACCAAGTCTGGTGCTTTGTCTACCATTGTACCAATTCTTCAACCAAACCACTGAATCATTTGCTTTCTGGAAGGCAGTTTCATTGCAGTGGATTTACTCTTTGCTTTATCATTTATCCATTTGACAGGTCTCTGAACCTTGATTGCCCCACTTTTAAGAAATATCAACAATGTCACGCTTGATTTACCTGAATGCCAAAGTGCTTTCATGTGTATTGAATAATTGCGGTGTGTGTTTAAGGATTATTCTTAGTGACTCACACCCCCCCCCCCCTTAATTTCACTCCGGTTAGCATGATTTATTACTCCTGAGGATGGTTGATAAGTAGGTTACCCACTTGAGGGAAGTGTCACCTTTTATGTGGGATGTAGTTTAGGATAAAATTGATGATCAAAACAAATGAAGTTAATTAGGTGAGGGGAAATTAAATAGGTAAATAAGATATTTGGAGTCAGATTTGCACAGAGCTATAAAGATAGCTACAAATTTTGTGATCGTGCCATTTTAAATCAGTTTGGCAGGTGAGTAAGCATTAAAAAGAATTGCAGACATCTGTCTTACTTCTGACTGTTTCTTGGAGTCTTTTTTTCTTGTTTACAAAGAATATTCTTTGAAAAAAGTTAAGAAAATGTTCAAAATGATACAGAAAAAACTAAATTCACTCCTAACCCTGTAATCCAGAGAGAAGTACCCCCCCATGTTTCTTTTTTTTTAATAGTATATGTAACAATTTTTTTTTTTTTTTCAGTTAAAACTACATTGTGGACATGTTTCCTGGCTGGACATTAGTAACATCATTTATCCACCCCCATTATTAATGGCTTCATGGTATTCTATTGTATCCATCCTCTCATTAATGAACATTTATAAGCTTTCCCAATTTTTCTCCTTTATAAATATTACAGGGAATGTCCTGTTACATGTACCTACCTTTGTGAACTTACTAAATTCTTAAGAAAATTTTCTAGAAATAGCATCGTTGGACCAAAGGTGCACATTTTAAAGTCTTGTGAAACATTTTGCCAAAAAAAGTAACATTAATGTGCACTTCCAGCCGTGTAAAATAATGCTCATTTCCCTGTGTGTTAACTGTCATTGGTTATTATTAATCCTTTTCACTTGGCAGCCTGATAGATTTAAAAAAAGAACCCAGAACTTGATTGGTTTATTTCCACAGTTTTGTATTTCAGTTAGTGAGGTTGAACTCTCTCTTTAGCTGAGAGTATTGCTTCTTTTGTGAATTTTCTCCTTAATATTCTTTGCCTATTTTTCTGTTAGGAAGATCTTCTTTTCAGTGTGTGGAGCTGTTTATATGATAAGAATATTTACCCTCAGTGATTTATATAGGACTGCTTTTTCCAGTTTGTATTTTACCTTTAAGTGGACTTGTGGTACAGAAGTTTTATATTACTATGTAGTCACTTGTTTCTCTCTTCTTGTCTATGCTTCATTAAAATATTTTGTCTTTTCCCCAGTTTTTAGGACTTAAATCTTTAATCCATCTGAAATTTATTCAGGCAAAGATTGAGGTAGAGCTTTATTTTTTTCCAAACTGTTACGTAGCTGATTGTCCAAATCATCATCTCATTGATTTTTAGCTGCTTTAATGTATATACGCAAAATTATAAACTTCTGTCATATTTCTTTAATGAATGTAACTTTATGTACTATTTTAATATGTAGTAGAGCTAGCTTCATTCAATACGGTTCTTTTCCAGTATTTTTTTGCTTATTATTCTTCCAGATGAACTTTAAGAATACAAATATCCATATTTTTTTTAAACAGTATCAATGTGAGAACTAGGAATTAGATTGTGTTCTCAGAGAAAAGGCATTTGGAGCACATTTCTAGCTAGGAGTTTGACCTTGACATTAGAAATTTGCAAGGTTTGCAGTTCTTGAAAAGAAAAAAGAAAATGGCCCAAGGAATGTGCTCCTCTCACGAGAGGATGTTGGCCTGGAGAATGTGAGGATCCATGTGGTTTAAGTTCTTTCTGTTCTGTAAACAAGAAATGGCAACTGAATTCCGACACTCATGGGACCTTCACTTGGCTCAAGAATTGAACCAGCAATCCTGGGGTCAAGTAACCTTGAAGGTTTTTTTTTTTTCCCAGAGTCATTTGAAAACTTCTCAGGAGGAAGATCTGTAGTATTGGCAGGATCTGAGTGAACTCCTGCGCTCTCCTCCTGTGAGTGCACATGAAAAGGTAGTGTCTCTTATTCATCACCCTTCGGTGCCAGAGGTCTGACTGGTTTCCTAGGCACTCGTAAGTCTGTGCTTAAAAAAAGACTCTTAAAATACCGTCTACGTAATTAAAATTAAGCTAACATCTCTAGTAACTGTCTTGTCAGGTCTTCCCACCTGTACTTTCTTTAACCTTGTTTTAGGTCCCACTGTTGGTCAAGTTATTATTAATCCTTTAATATTTTTTAGTTGCCCTGACAGTATTTAATATTTTTTAGTTTTAAAATATCTTCCAGGTGTTTCTGCATGTATTGTATAAAAATGTAACTAGAAGTTAATAGATGAGAGGACTATTTCTCACTGCCATTCTTTTTCCTTGAGTTACTATATTGTTTCTATTTTAAATCTTTTTCATGTGAATAAAGTCAAAACTTGGAGAGAGAGATGTTACATTTTATTTTATTTTATTTTTTTAAGATTTTATTTATTTGAGAGAGAGAGAGCATGCATGAGCTTGGGGGGAGGGACAGAGGGAGAGGGACAAGCAGACTCCCCTGGGATCTTGACCTGAGCCGAAGGCAGATGCTTAATGACTGAGCCACCCAGGTGCCCCTAGATTTTAAATTTGGGAAATGAAATACCAAGGCTCAGTTCAACCCCAGCCTCACAGTGATTTTTGATATTTCATAAGGGTACGAGTTAGAAGCATATTTAGTACAGAATACCAACATGTATTTTAGAATCTTGCAGAATGCTCTATTTGCAGGTTCTAAGCTCTTTAAATATTGATTAGCGGTGGTATGACTCTGTGGGTTGTTACACCTTGTTTTCAGGGTGTGTATTTATTATCATTCTTCTTTTCTAATACAAACTAAGGTGCTCTAAATGAGGATTCTATTTCATTGGTAGTCCTGGAATCATATGGAGTATTTGTCTTCATGTAGTTACGCCTACAAATTTTCCTGTATTATTTCCCATTTCTTTATATTCTCCTCCTTCTAACTCGGGGTTCTGGCTCAGTGGTAATCATTATAAACATATTAAAATACTTCTATTGTATTCACACACAAATGAAGGGAGAAAACAGACTAGGTTTTGAAGACCAGTAGGTAGCAGTTTACTAGTCTTGTAACCTTGGGAAATGGTTATATTCTCACCTGTCTACTGCAGACCCATGTTGCCAGTTTCATATTTTAGTGGATTAACATTTTAGTAGACGTATGGATGGAACTTGACAGATTATTTGTTGAAAGTTCTCCAGATATTTTCAGTTATAATATAGAAATTCTATCCTTAAAATTGTGTTAGGTCATAAAGTTTAAGGAACTACCAATATAGAACTGTGTAGTGGCATCTCACGCTGGTATAACCAACAGTCCAGTTTGTGCAAGTTAATGAATATTTGAAGTTTAGGGAAGTCTAAATAAAAAATATGTAGCAAAAGGACATGTTATCTTTCTCAATCTAACTTGTGTAATGACATATGGAATGAAAAATGTTTGTCCAATGATATCCGATATTAGGGCCTCGTGCCTTCAAATTAGCCTCAGTTCTGGTTTCTGAAGACTTTTCTGGTTCATAGATGAATTTTAGGTTCCATATGACCCCTGAATCTCTGAATTCGGTGTATTCCACCTATTTATTGGTTTCAGTAGGTACATTGAAGGCCAGCCACACTCAGCCTTGAATATTGGATTTTAAAACAAAAGTTCCTACGCTTTTAGAAAAAATCAATAAAATCATATTTTAGGGACCTACAATAAAACCTGGAAAAATGAAGATTCTTCACCTCATGTTAGGTGTTAAATGATTGCATCTTTCGAAAACTGTAACCTATTCCGTATGTTTATATAGATAAGGCAATTGAAAGCATTCGGTATAGAACCCAGTGTACCCCATGCTCAGTGACTGGCTAGCACAGTGCCCTCTGCATATAGGTGTTCAGTTAATGTTTAAGTGGAGGACTGTCCCCCCAAATCTTTCCTGCCCCTCCAGGCTACCTAGAATTCCAGCTACTGGACAGTATAGTCTTTTGGTCTCTCATAGAAAGTAAAGATTCTCACACAGTGAGTGTGGGCTGGTGAGAAAAGGCCTTCTGGACCCCTGCCCAAGGAGGACACCTTCCCTGGGGAAGGCTTCTCCCACGGTGACCTTGACTTCCAGGTCACTGAGCTTCCTGGGTAGGGAAGGGACCTCCAAAAGGGAGATGAGATTGGCTCAGCTATCAGTCACAGTTCTGATATGTAGAATTTACTTGGTTTTTCTTTCGAAGAAGTCCTTTATGATACTTGTTCTCATCCTCTGCCCTGTATAATGCTAGTTCCTGGTGACATTATTATAATAACTTCTTTTCCTTTTTGGTGACTCAGGCTTCAGGGGACTCATTGATCTACTTGTCCTCTTGATGTTAGAGTCCAAAAGACTTTTTTCTTTTTTTTTTAAATCATGGATGGGAAGTGAGATGTACCTAAAGTGACCATAGGAATATTTGGGAAAGTTTAGTTTGATTAACAGCTAGTTGTTTAACAAGGGCTTTGGGGGGTGATTAAAAGTAGAGATTCTGTAGTCAGTGGGCCTGGCTTTGAATCCTGGCAGCATCCCACATACTAGCCCTGAGACCCTGGGCTTGAACTTCTCAGTGCTTCCTCTATTGAGGGGGGATAATGATAGATAGCACCTAGTTCACAGGATTGCATAGTACTTAAGCAGTGGCTGGGACAGACTAAGAGCACAGCTCACCCAGTGGGTGCAGATTACAAGGTGCCCTGCTGGTGTAGTCGGGTAGCTGTGTCCTGTAATTAAATGGGCGCCACGGCTGTTGAACCCCTTTCCTGCCCCCCAGAGGGGACCGCCAATTCTTTCCCACGCACCCTGAGTCCCCAGTGAGAGAGCAGTGATTTGTGTTAGGATTTGTGGTCTCCATATGCAGGCTTTGTTGTATTTGTTTGCTCCAAAGGCTTATTGCTGTGGCATTCAGAATGTGAAATAATAGTTAATGGGGACAAGGGGATTAATGGCAAAATTTAAAATCAGTTAGTGACTAATACCTTAGTGGCCTATGCAGTCTGTATCTTGATATGCAGGGTGGCTATCCTATTAACATTTCTAAGCTGTTTAGAAATCGGCTGGATGCACATTCATTTTTCATCTCTGCTCTTCCATTCAGGAAATATCAGTAGGGTTTAATAATTCCTTGTCATTTCTGGAAAGATAAATCAGATTATAGATTATTAAGGGTTATTTTTCATGTTGATGGTGGATAAACATTAAGAGGCATCCTTGCTGAATGGAGACTGACTTATCGATTATGATCACAGGATTAATGAGACCATTCACATACTTCAATGCTCATGGATTCTTTTCTAGTGTTACTGTAGGTAGATCCAGGAATACTATTAACTATGATTATGTACTGATTATTGAGCACCTGCTATCCCACATGAGCTTCCCAGAGGAGGTATTTTATAGTTGAGGAAATGCAGAGAGGTTGAACAACTGACCCAAGATGTTATGGGTTTCAACTCCCAAGCTCATTTTCTTACTTTCATACTTCGCAAATCAAGACTCTTGATACAATTGACTGCTAACAACAAAAAAAAAAGTTTTTTAGTAAAATCTAGCCTTCCGTAGGAGTCTGATCTCTGTGGCAAATTTGGCATTTGAATCCTAGAGTCCAATTTTGAGCTATGGGGGATTAAATTAAATAATGTATATAAAGTATGTGGGGGGACCTGCCACACGGTCAGTGCTTTATCTTCACCTTGGCCTCTAGCATTGGGTGGGGCACCTGTTGAACCTTTTGAAGTCTGCTGGAATATAGCAACCAAGAGAGCAAGCTGGAGTGTCAAATAGGCCTAGGTATGAATATGGCACTCTCCGACTTTGGGCTGTTGATCATGTTGGGGGGATTCTGGTTGCAAACAAGAGACCCTTATTTCTAATTGCCTTATACCAAAGGGAGTTTCTTAAGTCTAGAGGTAGAGCCTGTCCAGAACTGGCTGTTCCAGGTGATACATCTCTCATCTCTGCTACACTTGATGTTAATGCATCTCTTAACTCATAGCAAGAAGGCTGAAGGACTTCTAGTCATCCATATGCCGATGTGGCACTGTCCAAAGAAAGAAACCAGACTCTTTCTTCTGGGGGCCGTTTCCTAGTAGAAAAGAACATTTTTCCAGAAGCCAGGCTTCTCTTGTGTTTCGGGAACTAGAGTTTGGTCAAATGCCCGTTTCTGAAATAATTGCTAACAAAGTGAAAATAACCTCCCCTTGAAGCACATGGCTTTGTGGGGGAGGAATGGGTAACTGCACAGAACTGAGATCTCGTTAGACAGGAAGGAGGGAAAGGATGCTAATCTCCTCTGCAAGTCTCGATCTCCTTATGTGTAAATGAGGGAGGCTAACACTTAGCTCACATGGTTGTCAAGTGAGACGGGCACCAAAGACCAGCATCAGAACAAGGGATTACCATGCATTTGAAGGTGCAAGAGACCAGGGCCACACGTTCCAGCCTCTACTTAGGCTTATGTACTGAAAGCTGTGCAATTTTAAGCAATCTTGGGCTCTCCTTTTTAATTGTTCAACAGCTGTCTTTTGAGAGGCTGCCATGTGGCGGGCATTGTGCTGGGAGCCACACAGGACTTACCTGTGCCGTATGTGTATATGTGTGTGTGTGTACTATCAGCTAGGACTGTGTGTTTCATAGTGCATCGTATATATTATCCATGGTGCTCACGACAGCACCTCAGAGCAGGTCTTTCCCCCATTGAGGAAATGCACGTAGGAATGTTAAGTGAATATTATCAAGTGCTGGTTGGGGTCAAAACTTACTGTTCTGAACGAGTCCTGCAGGTCAAAGACGGTTTGTCCCTTTCATTAATAGACATTGGAGATCCGTCTGCTTCCTTGGAAAGTTGGTAGCTAAAGTATCTAATGCATTTATAATCTTTAAAATCTGTAACTTCTCTGTTAATGTGAATTTATTATTATGGTTAGTGATAGACGAATAAAAGCACTGATTCAATGAAATCCCTTACCAGCTAATCTATGCTTTTGCTTACTTAAGACATTAAATTTAGTTTATGAAATGTATCAGAAGCAGAGTGTTGTTTCTGAGGAAATCAGTCAATATTAGAAATAACGATTTGATTAACTTTGTTTGGGTCACAAACATGCCATTTCTAACACAGGATACTTCCTAGGAATTAAGATCATAGGGAAAGATCCGATTTAAAAAGTGAGGGGCATCTCAAACATTCGGCTAATAGCACCGCTATTTGATTTAGTCACGTGTACTGCCAGTTTGCCAGGAAGAAAATTCTCTTACTATTTGCCTTATTAGATACATATTCAGAAGTCGAATTAGTAACTGGGTTCTTATCTGTTTCTGGATTTAAAGCACATTTAAAGCATCTGTGTGAGTTAACAAGAAAGGAGATGTTTTTATCTCTTTATCCAGTGTCTCACTGAAGTGACATTTTCTGGGCGGCGGTCAGCACACACATGTTTTGTTTTTTTGTTTTGTTTTGTCCCCCCCACCCACCGCCCCATGCCAGAGGGTCACCTTGGGGGAATGATGTGTTGACGTTTTCCATTTTGTTAATGGTAGCATAGTCATTTTTCCTTCCTTTTTTTTTTAAAAAGTGAATTCAGAGCAGGTAGAACGTGCCAGAGCAGACAGGGCCCTCTGGGTGGTAGTAAGGAAGATGGGTTTATTCTAAGAGGCTGGGAAACCATTGGAGAGTTTTAAGATTTTTTTATTTATTCGCCGGGGAGAGAGCATGTGCGTGTGCACAAGCAGGCAGAGGGGCAAAGAGAGAGGGAGAAACAGACTCACTGCTGAGCAAGAAGCCCGATACAGGACTCAGTCCCAGAGGATCATGACCTGAGCTGAAGGCAGATGCTTAACTGACTGTACCACCCAGGCATCCCGGTATCATAGTCTTTCAATGGAATGGTGACCCTACTTTTTTTTCTTTTTTTTTGGAAAACACACATTTGGAAAGTTAAGGAACAGCTTTGTCCAGAGCAGATGGTGTGCGAGGTGTGAGAATAACCGTTGGCAGGTACTATGGAGAGAAGCCAGTGGGCTCCGGGAGAACTTGTGTGCCTGTTTTATCCTTGGAATAGTGCATTTGTGTGATGTTTTGTATCCTCTTTCAGACGTATGAAAATGGAGGCTTGGGGCCAGTGTTGGGGATATGTTGGTGCATAATAAGTTGGTGCATAATAAATGGGCCAGAGAGACGCTCTCCATGTTGTATCTTCAAACATACTCTAAACGTCTTGTGTTGGGCCAGCCAGAGTCCTGTCTTTTTGCTGTTCCTATCCTCTCTTTCCTCAGATTTTTGCTCGTATACTGGAAAGAAGCATCTCTCCTCTTCCTTGAGGTTTTCAGTCTATATTTAAGGTTTTTTTTTTTTTAAAGATTTTATTTATTTATCTGAGAGAGAGAATGGGAGACAGAGAGCATGAGGGGGGAGGATCAGAGGGAGAAGCAGACTCCCCGCTGAGCAGGGAGCCCAATGCGGGACTCGATCCCGGGACTCCAGGATCATGACCTGAGCTGAAGGCAGTTGCTTAACCAACTGAGCCACCCAGGCGCCCCTATATTTAAGGTTTTGACAATACCTGTGATGTAGGTAGATGCAAGCTGGGGAAAAAAAATTTAATAGTCCAGTAGCAATGGCATTTTCCAACCTCGAACTCATGTTTCTTCTTCGTATTATTATTTTAAGGGTAAATGAGAGAGCTGGCTTGCCCTAAGCTAATTCAGACACACTGTGCTTTTCTAAAAATGAGGTTCTTCCCCAAGCTTCCATCTGAGCAGTGGTTCTGGTGCCTGCTGGTAGAGCAACTTGACGCCTAAAGATGACGTGTGGCCTGAACACCAGTGCTGGTGACTCCACTGGGGCCAATTACCAGTGCTCTGGATGTCGCTGTGATCGGCAGGGAGGCCCTTGTGTTCCTCAGGTAAGACAGAACGTCAGTTTCAGTTACTAATGAGATGAAAGGTCTCTGACAACTCAGTTAGCATTTTAGCCGTAGGCATATTTGGTCAGCTAAGATGCACTCTGGTGTATCAAATAACAAAATTTTCTTTTTTCCTATTTTTTTTTTTTAAAGTACATAGTAGAGGGAGAGAAGTAACTGAGCAGAAAGGATGCATAGGTTTTCTGCCATCACCCAGAAACATTTGACCACAACTTAGGTTGGCCTCAGTCATTTGATCATCAGGCAGATGCATGCACATCCAAAATCTGGAGACCAGGTGATGAGCAGTTACTGACGTGAGGAACAACAACAAACACAAAGATCTTTGGTATATGTGCCAAATGGTGTATGCTTAGGGAGTTTCCTTTTCTTGTGAGGCAAAATTGCTTTTTCAGATGACCATGCCCACGGTGGGCCAACTGATTCATTTTCCTACAGTTTGTCCATTATAGTTCGTTCATCATTCTTGGTGATGTAGACATGAACTCATACAACAGAATCTAACCTAGCATGGATGAGTACTTCCTTTCAAGTCTTATCTTGTGGGACAAGATAATGATAGTAATAATGAGAAAAATGGTAATCTTTGTAGTGATACTAAAATGTACTCAGTTTATTATGTCCAGGCACTGTTCTGAAGTCTTTACATATACTAATAAGCCTATGAGTTACTATGATTATCCCCATTTTACAGGTGAGGAAACTGAGACGCAGCAAAGTTAAGAATTTTACCCAAACTTACAGTCGACAGAGAGGGTTTCAAACATTGCATCCTAGTTTTTAAAGGTTTTTTTTTTTTCTCTTTTTAAGATTTTGTTTGTCAGAGAGAAAGCGCACAAGCTGGGGGAGCGGCAGGCAGAGGGAGAAGCAGGCTCCCCGCTGAGCAAGGAGCCCGATATGGGACTCTGTCCCAGGACCCTGGGATCATGACCCAAGCCAAAGGCAGACATGTTAACCGACTGAACCACCCAGGTCTCCCTAAAATAGTTTTTATTTAGAAAGAGTGAGCAGGGGGAGGGACAGAGGGAGAATCTCCAGCAGACTGCCCACTGGGCATGGAGCCCAACGTGGGGCTCAATATCACAACCCTGAGATCATGACCTGACCTGAAACCAAGAGTTGGACACTTAACTGAGCCACCCAGGTGCCCCTTGCTTCCCAGTTTTAGATTCTCTATTCTTAACGACTGGACTGTGTTTCCAAAGATTAGATTTTGTTTGAATCTTCTTGGGAGCTGCTAGTATCTCATTCTTAGCAGGCCTAGCCAGTTGCATCCATTTTCTTGCTTGGGTTCTGAAGAACATGGGAAATAAAAGAGTAGAGCAAGTGAGAGATTATGACTCATGTTTATTACTGATTGGGTGGCCCATTCTTCTTGTGGACAGCGTGTTTCCAATAGGAGGAAAGGGCGGAGCTGAGCCCAGCATGCCTACTTATTCCCCCATTTACCAGTCTGCTAGGTTAAGCCATGTCCTGGGGGTGCAGAGGAGGAAGGGACACAAAGAGACCTGAGAGAATCCTTCCTAATGGAAACCAGGGATGGGGAAAAGGGGCTCCCTTCTCACTTCAGAGTTAGGAGTTCATCAAGTCTGGAATCTAGCTAAAAGTTAACAATCCCGTTAGAGGGGTTGCCATGATGTTCAGTAATTCTTGTGTGGTTTGGCGGAAAAATCGCATGATGGTATAAATATAGTTGGAATCCTCCTGAGTTCGTATTAAATTGCTGCATATTTCACCTCTCCCTGATTTCTGGAAACTATAAGCGGATCCCTCTGGACCTATGTACTTTTGTTTCTTTTCTCTGTCCTTGAAGTGCTTTTGTCTTTTCCCTTCTGTTTTCAGAGCCATTGCTTACCTGTTTTTCTTACTGACAATGTGACCACTTCTTACGCTTTAGAAGGCATGATTGTGTTAGTGAATATTTTGTGATATAAATTGTAATTCTGTTCATTTAGAAAAGCACTTTAGATCTCAAAGTAGTCTGGAGAGCTCAGCAACAGTATCTAAATAGATTGTTGTGAGAGATAACTTAGTAGATCTTTAGGCTTTACCTTATCGTAATAACCATTTAGGAGTGTTTAAAACTCCAGGGTTGGGGCGCCTGAGTGGGTCAGTCGGTTAAGTGTCTGCCTTCAGCTATGGTCATGATCCCACAGTTCTGGGATCGAGCCCCGCATTGGGCTTTTCACTCAGCAGGGAGTCTGCTTCTCCCTCTCCCCCTCCCCCCACTTATGCTTGTGTTTTCTCTCTCCCTCTCTCTCTCTCCCTCCCTCTCTGAAATAATAAAAATTAAAAAAAAATTCCAATGTTACTTTGCAGTATAGACCAGAAGGAATTAGTGGTGAAATTTGTGGTTCTTTTTTAAAGATTTTATTTATTTGAGAGAGAGAGAGCACAAGCAGGGGGAGCAGCAGAGGGAGAGTGAGAAGCAGGCTCCCCACCGAGCAGAGAGCCCAATGTGGGGCTCAATCCCAGGACCCTGAGATCATGACCTGAACTAAAGGCAGACGCTTCACGGACTGAACCACCCATGTGCCCCGAAATTTGTGGTTCTTAAGAGTGGCAGGACAGTGTAGGAGGCCAGATGCTCATTTGTAGGGTGCCCTCTGGAATAGAGTGGGGGAGGCATGTAGGTCACATACTGTTTAATAATAATTATGTATAAATGGTAAAGACGTGTGCTGTCCAAAATTTATAGAAAATGTTTTCTAAAACACATTAAACGTTCTCTTCCTTTTCATGGTTTTCGAATGCTCTTTGGCGTAGAGCTTGAAGGAGAAGCCTTCAGTGCCGTGAAGGAAGTGGGGGGGGGGGAGAAAGAACCATGTCAGGTAACATGTATTACATTTGACGGTGTGCCTCGGACTGTGCTAGTCACTTTAATCACTGCTCCGGAGGTCTTAACCATTCTACAGATGCAGAATCTTGGGCTTTCAGTAGTGAAGCTAGTTCCCCGTGGTAGTGCAGGTGATGGGGGGTAAAGCTGTGCCCCAGGCTTGGGTGTGAGCACGCCAGGACATCCTCAAGGGTGTTGAATGTGCTTGTATCCTTGTGCTCCTGCATGCAGGGCTCAGCATGTGCCTGGGGCTAGGGAGGTGGCATTTTATCCCAAATAGTTAACTTCATAAGATTCCTATGCTCAAGAGGTTTTCATTCTCACTTGGTGCTCAAAACACAGTGAAGTAAAACCCAGAAGGCTTTGGACTGAAGTAGCCCAGTGCACCGTGGTGGGTTCTAGACGTAGCGAGATCCCCCACCAGCCCTGCCTCTGCTCCTGGGCAGGTGAAGACCTTGTGGGGTGTTGTAGAGAAGAGTTGCCCCCCAGCACCATCCCTGTTGGCTCCTGTAGAAAAACACTAGCCTAGGAAGACAGTCTTCCTTGTTTTTAATTTTTTTGTTTTTGTCTTTGGAACTCTGCCTTCTGCCTGGACACTGCCATCTAGATACCTTCTTTATGTCATCGTATCTTGAAAGGTGACTAAAATGTTGAACTATTACATTACCCTAAAGAAAATAACTAAAATTAATCATGAAAAGCAACTATCTTTTATTTATACTGGAGGAAACACTGAGTGGGGAAAAAAACTTAAATTGCGGCTAACATAAATAGAGAGGGCAGATGTCCCCCTAGTGAGCGTTCTAATACTTTTAAAAATAAATATTTCTAATATTATCCCTAAGGCTATTTGATTTATTTAAAAGAGAATGTTGACTTTAATCTCTCTTCTACATGTGAGTTATAGGAGTTTTCAGACTTGTTACCAAGTCCTTTAATGCTAAATGGCTTTAGAAAAAAGAAAAACAGTCAACAATCACTTGAAATGAATAATAAGTTCTCTCAACATTATGCTAATTTTTTTCCCAAATGGAGGTATTTTAAGGAATCGTCCTTGACAGTAGAGACATAATTCAGTTTTTAAAAAACATGTTTATCTGGAAACCAACTGTAGATTTAGTTCTGCCCCTCATAGATGGCTTAATAGAAGTCAGTTGTATACTGGGATGTTTTCATTTTTTAAAATGATAATCCTAAAACTGTGACTAGTTGTAATTTGAAGTATACTTTTCCTTATATACAAGTTAAATCTGTGGTAATTTTAAGAAGAGCATGATTTTAGCATAATAAATGAGGATCATGAGATTTGTTTATGTAGCTGATTGTTTTGTCTGTGAGCAGCTTTATATCATGAAAATCAAAGAACTGGATATTTTTATTTTTTGCATCATTTTTTCCTGTTTATTTTTTAAGCCGGTTAAATGCCTTGCTGAACAGAGGGGTGTAAAGTGAATTAGAGCTTCTTAAAACTTCGTCGACGTAGGCCCTGAATCAAGACCTGTGGTTTGTAATAGCTGTTGGTTTCAAACAGGAGCCGAGAGTGATGTGTTTCTGTGGTCTGTTAGCCATTCAGCACCACGGTGGGAATGGCTCGTTCAATTGGAAGAACATAGTTTATGGGGGAAAAGAAGACAAAAAACAAAAGCTTTGTCAACGAATGTAGTTCATGTTGATTAGATGTATGTGAATCTATAATGGAGAGCCCAGTTTTAGCATTAGCTGCACATACGGTTTATTAAAATACTTATACCTTTCCTGTATTTTGTTTTACCCACATAAATTCCCTTCCAAGCCAAAACTTGGTTAATCTCTCCATGACATAATACATGGTTATGAATACAAAAGATGCTTTTTCATGTTCCCCAGTGAAGGGAGATGTGTATGGCATTAGACTTTGTAGTCAGGCACTCTGGACCTGACTGCCTTGTTAGGAGGCTTAGGTCCACAACTCCGCAGTCATGGCCTAAGTAGGTCATTGTGTGTTGTCAAGCCTTTTCCACCTCTCCACGCCCTCCCACCCAATCCTACTCTACTTTGGTTTTTATTTATTTATTTATTTTTATTTTTTTATTTTTTTTATTTTTTTAAAGATTTTATTTATTTATTTGAGAGAGAGAGAGAATGAGAGACAGAGAGCATGAGAGGGAGGAGGGTCAGAGGGAGAAGCAGACTCCCCGCCAAGCAGGGAGCCCGATGTGGGACTCGATCCTGGGACTCCAGGATCATGACCTGAGCCGAAGGCAGTCGCTTAACCAACTGAGCCACCCAGGCACCGTCTACTTTGGTTTTTAAAGAAGTCACCATGAGTACTGATTTTCTTTGCCGTGGATCAGGGTGGTGATAGACAAATCACTTAGCATCTCTGGGCCTCACATGGGCTTTTTCTCTGAGGTGGTAAGGAGGCCTGTTTTCCCCCATTAGATGCCAAATAAGATGAGGTCTTTTCACTACTGACCCAGTGTTCTATAGCTCATTTCTAATTAACGTTTTTCTAACTTTAGATAGCAACTTCTGTGGTCTACACGATGTCTTACCCTTTGGGATGCTATAACAAAATACCACAGACTGGGTGGCTTTAAGCCACACAATTTATTGCTCACAGTTCTGGAGGCTGGAAGTCTGAGGTTAGGGTGCCAGCATGGTTGGGTGGGGGCTGTCTTCTGGGTCACAGACTTCTCACTCTGTTCTCATATGGTAGAAGGGCTAGGGAGCCTTGTGGCGTCTCTTACAAGGATAATAATCCCATTCATGAGGGCTTCATGTTCATGACCTAAGCACCTCCCAAAGGCCCCACCTTCCAACACCATCACTTGGGCATTAGGATTCCAACATGTGAATTTTGGGGGGACTCAAGCATTTAGACCATACCACATTAGAAAATGTGAACAGAGGAGAGAAAGTTGTGGATGCTAGAGGGATAGGAAATTATGCTTGAATGTACTTCAACACTGAAGACATTTTTGTTGACTGCATCGTCCACAGGATGTTTTGGATACCATACATAACTGATATTTTTATCAGCTTCGCATAGTAGGGTAGGATATTGGAGGAGAAATCTGGGAAGCCTACGTGGAAAGAATGTGAAGATTAAAGAAACACCAGTTTGTAGTTAGGGTATATTTGTTAAGAGGAAATAACCTGTGATAATTCCTATATTCCCATGAAAATTGTAAATTACTGTTTGGTAAGGGACTCCAATTCATTTCAGTGCCCCAGAAGTTTTTAATTCTGTGAGAACACATGACTGAATTGGAACTTAGACTGTTTTTAGAGGCTCACAGATTGCTTTATCCATCTTGAAATTCCTTCTTGTGCAACCTTAAATCCATCGGTTGAACAGAATTTTTTGTTTTGGAGAGAGAAGTTTATGGTATAAGTGATCATTTTAGGTATTTAGGTAGCTTTTTCTCTTGGTCTTACCCAGTAATTTGTTATTAGTTATTAATGGACCCCTTTTTGGGTGATTTTTCATACTCTATTTCCATTGGGTGAATTTCTGATTAAGGTTCACTGTATTTTTATGCATGTATCATGGCTAGAACATGCATCATTCAAGTGTAATGGCTATTAGTCTTGCCATTCCCAGCTTGGTGGTCTTATTATTTTTGTTGTTGTTTATACATTCCTTGGAGTGTTCCTTAGGAAGGATATGCCCTTTTTAATGTAACTTGTTTAGAAATTCTACAAATCAAAGCTTCCATTTAAGTACAGCTCTCCTAACTGTTAATAATACCAACTGTAGGAATGTATGTTGGTAAGCATGTTATCTACCAATCAGAGAATTGGGTATTCAACTCTTTCTAAGGTATTAGAAATGCTCTACATGTTCCGTAGACCTTTGCTTTACTCCTCTAGCTAGAACCCCGGGTCATATATCCTACTGGACAGTTCCGTGTGGTTCTCCCACTTAGATAATTACCAGCAAAGTACCAAAAGATGAAAAACTGTCTAAAGTTTCTTTTAAAAGAAGTTCCAGGTAAACTGTCTGACATTTGTAGGAACAATAGCTTTCTGCTCCTACCTTCAAGATCTCCGGAGACTTCTCAGCTCCTAGGAGGAAGATGCTCCCATCTACTGAAAATTTGCCTTGCCTTCTTTTAACAGGAAGACCTACCTCCTGCCCTCTGATGAAGCTGATCCTATAATCTCCAAAGTCCTTGCTTTTTTTCAAGACATTAAATAACCCCAGCCCTACCAGCTACAGCAAACAAATAATTTAAATTGAAAAAAACATGGCGCCCATTTTTTCTTAATCGATTGTGATGGGTTACACTTCAATTCTGTTTTTGCCAGTTTTGTTATTTTGTATGCAGAAGATTTGGTGTTAATTCTTTATTTGAATTACTTTATAAATTATTACATTTGCCGAGAGAGGCAGAGTCATGAATTTAGTCAGTAAAAGTTTATTGTGGACATACAAGATAGTGGGCCTACCGGTCAGTACTACGCATTCGTACATGAAATACTAAGTAACTGACTTCAGGAACCTCATAAGGAATGCACTTAGTGTGCATTTTCCTTGATTAGAGCCACTGACATTTTTTCTAGAACATCCTGAAGTAACCTTAACCTTAGAGTAAAATCCTTTTTCAACAAGAATCAAGTATCCTCCCTGTTTCTGTGCCTTTTCTTCTAAAGATACAACTTCTTATATAATAAGGTTGTGGAATTGGATGGAACCCTCAAAGTGAACCCTTGAACCTTCCCATGTCACTCCCACATATCGTTCATAAACCCTTTGGCTATGTCTAGACAGAATTCACAATACTTCCCAGGAGGTAGTTTTGGCTATTAGTAAATTGTGGTATTTAATTCCTTCATGAGTTCCTTCCCACACAGAGCCTATGAAATATTCAGAAGTTTACATCTGAAGTATCTGTTCAGTGGGAATTGGCTTGTCATCAAATCTCAGGTGTTAAAAAACATTCTTACATGCTCTATATTGGAATGATCGCAAATTTCTTAACTGTGGGGATGAATTAAAATATGTAAATTGAAAGTTGTAAACATACTCATGATTATAAATTAATTTTTTTTTTTTGCTGTGAATATTAAACAGGTGGTAGATTCATGGTTAATATTCTAGGAAATAGAAAACATTTCTAGATAGCCTAATCTTGTTAGATGTATAGAAGTAGAGAATACTTTTTTCAGTCTTTTTTTTTTTTCATTCAGTAACATTTAGTGGTACCTACTAATTTCTAGACATTGCAATAAATGTAGGGGACTCACAGATGATGTGGTCCCCAGAAACTCACAATTTTGTGATTTTTTTTTTAATGGTCAAAAATCTAATTTTTCCTTTTTCTTTTTTAAAAAAGATTTAGAGCACATGTGTGCTCTTGTGCATATGAGTGGGGGAAGAGGTAGAGAGGGAGGGGGACAGAATCCCAAGCAGACTGTGCGCTGAGCATGGAGCCTGATGCAGGGCTCAGTCTCAGGACTCTGAGATCTTGACCTGAGCCAAAACCAAGAGTCAGATGCTCAACTGACTGAACCACCCAGGTACCCCAAAATCTAGTTAATTTTTAAAAAAGCTTATGGATACTGTGAAAACTGTGTCCTCTACTCTTAATGATTTAGGTGCTTAAAAGCACTAATGTAGCCCTCTTTGGAATTTGGGGTCTTTGAAGAGTCTTGATTCAGTAGCCCAGGCATCCTTTCCAAAATTCTGACTAAATGTTAAAAAGATTAGGTTTTACTATTTGATCTCTTGACTCCAGTCCATATGCATTGACTTTTACGTTTTGTATAGTATATTTATGAAAAGTAGAAAAAAATGATTCTAGAGGGCTGTCCTTTAAACAAGAGGTGTTTTTGTACTTTTAGCCAAAGGCCCATCTCAATTTGGGAAGGTCCCAGTACTGTCAGCCTTCCTGACTTGTCTTCTCCTGGTCATTGATGCACAGTTGTTCTTGAAATCAGGAGTGGGTATTCAGCTAGTAAGGTCAATGAGGATCCATATCACTTCTGGTCTCCTTATCAATCAGATTCTTTATCATGATTGGTTTTATGGTTTCTATAAATTGTAGAGCTGCTTCTCAAAATGGTTTCTAGATATTAACACCAATTCATCTGAATTCATGGCACAGTTCCTCTTTACTAACAAGCAAAGTGGAGATTGTGAACTATTTATTGCCTAGTTGATAAAACATTTGAAAAAGTTTGGGTTTGACTACTGCAATTGCAACGTTGATTTGCTCCCCAAGCGTGTGTGAAGATCCCAAAGCTATGATCATTCATATCATCTAAGTAACAAGGGGTCTAAGAGAAGGATAGATCATTGAGATGCTTTACCATCATCCCTTAAGGCTAGACACCGTGGTCGTTAAAATAGTTTTTAGAGCAAAAGGTAAGGTACAGATGTGCCATGATTTAAACAGACAAATGCTAACTTCTACATGTCAGGTGTATGTATATTTGAGGAAAGCATGAGAAGGAAGCCTTGGTGTTTATCACATACTTATCTTTATCCCAGTGTTGTTTTGCATTATGAGTAGGACTTTCCCAAGCCTATATTCATTCTAGCATATTCTGAGAGTATATGGGGAGTCCATGTACACAAATTTCTCTTCCCCTCCATAGTGTTCTATCATCCATCAATTTTTCAAAATAACAGTAAAACACCAAAAACCTGGTTTACAAATTGGAAAGGTTTATTTCTAATGACCAATTGATGGCTTTCATTAGCTCTGATACAAGGAGGAAAAGAAAGGGTGTAACTTCCGTGTTTCAGGCACTTAGTGGTTCCCATATTAGTTCCCATATTACCTCCCATTAACCTGTAGTGATTATTGTGAGATAGGAGGTCAGTGAATAGCACTGAAATTTTGTATTGGATTCTTTTTATTTGCATCTTTATTATTTTTTTTTCTTGGCAAGTACCAGGAAAGAATTAGGAACTTAGGAAAAAATGCACACGGGGCACATATTTAAAGAGCTGGAACAGAGTCTAAGGAACCAAGCTAGAGTTAGGGGATGAACATTGACTTAGTAAAAGCCTTAGGTATCCACAGATTTGTTCTGTTACTTTATTTTGTAGAGGAGGAAATTTAGGTCTAGGAAAATTAAATGGTTTATCCAAGATGATAAAGATGGTTACTGGTTTAAAAAAAAAAAAGCTTATCTGAAGTTCTTTGTTAGAATTAAGAATAAGTAACAAAAAGTCCTGAAGATAGCAGGCTGTAAACTCCTTATCCTTAGAGCAGTAAACTAGAGAAAAAGAAGTTACATTGCACTTAGTATAGAAGCATTTGATAGTCGAAGCTTTTCCTAATGGCATGTGGTACTTTGAGATATTGCAAGAGAAAATGTTTTTAGTATGGTCCCTTCCTGAAGGGTCGGGGCGGGGCGGGGGGATGATTGGAGGCCATGTCAGTATCCTTTAATTATTTACTGAGGTGTGCTAGGAGGAGCCCATAGTTCAGAGAAGGAAAATATCAATCTTCGGATAATGGGAATCCTAACCTCTCCCTTGGTCCCTTGGTCTTGGCCTCCTTCTCAACTGTGAGGGTCCATGATGAGGTCCGTGGAACCACCTGCCAGATGAGCTGTTCTGGAGTTCTGTTCTTTTGATCTGTAGCTGCCGGGTATGTCCAGGTAGTAGACTTGCTATTCACCTCAGATCTAGACTAGAGTTGCAGTTGACCTTTGCAGTTATTGGTTTGACTTTGTCTTGAATTGAATAATGATCTATTCTCTAGCATATTTATTAGCATTTGGAAGTTGAGTGTGAAAAACCACAGAAAGGGGTACTAAGCCAATTAGGGTGATTTGGGAGCATCCAGACGAATGATCCTGCTACCTGGGTCAACATCAGCGCTCTTCCCAATCAGACTTTCTTCTTGCCTTCTCTTTTCAGTAGACACTTAAAAATACGAAAGTGTAAAAGACAGATATTTCCTCTATGTGGAAATATGTATATTTTTGCTATTGTTTTTCTTTGGAAAAATGCTTTTGAACCCATGCAATTGGGGGGTCCCCAGCTTTTGACAGTCATACTGCAGTGCACTTGAAGAAGGATCTTAATGTTTCCTTCTTAGCAGTTGCTGCATTATGGAGCATATATACCAAGAAAAGATCTCCTTTTTTTCATCAGGAATTTACTCTGCAAGGTTGCAAAGACTCTGAGGAATAATTAAGATTTAAATATCCCCAGCAGGGAGGGAAGGAGCTTGGATAAAAGAATATCTTTCCCTTTCTCTTTTAGGATTTGGTCATGAGAAGAGATCATTTGGCTTGCTCATTAAGACTGCCATTAATGCTTAAGCACAAAAGAAAGTCACAGGCTTTTGCCAGATATATTTGTTTTCATCTGGTGTTTAATTCTCTGGTATCACAAAGTCATTGAATTCTAGATTTTTTTTTTTTTCCCAAAACTGTAGGAGTTCTCCTGCTGGTAGGTCACCATTGTCATGTTACTATGAAGTATAAAGGGATTAAGAAAATATATAAAACAGATTCTTGCAGAGGAGCAGTGACCTTATGGAAATCAATTCACTCCAAGGCCCCCATGGACTTTTCCTGCAGAAAGTGACCTCCTTTCACTGAAGGGGTTTTTTGAATTTCTGATGTTGCCAATGCTGTAATGATTTACTCAAGTTACTGGTGGAACTCTTTGGGATGTGCAGAAACCCAACTCATACTGGTTTAAAGCAAAATAAAGGAGGGGTGTGTTACTGACTTATGTGATTGAAAGGGCCAGGGAAGGTCTCAGTTCATGCATGGCCAATTCCAGGGATCCAAATGATGCCATTATGACTGGTCCCCTTGGTTCTTGGTTATGCTTTCCTCAGTGTTGGCTTCCGATGCAGATGGGTTTTTCCTCTGACACGGCTAGATGGTCACAGGCAGCTCCAGGCCCACATTCTACTAACTTTGAAACTGGGAGAAAGAGAGAGCTTCACTTTCCTAGTAGTTCCATTGCTGGTATTGAGTCTCGTCGCACCAACTTGGGTCATGTCACCAGGATGGAAACTACTGGTCACAAGTGTGCCCCACAGAGGAGTGGGAGTGCATGATCTATTTTACTCAAATCACTTAGACTGAGAGTCTGAGAGGTGAAGCTCGTTCCAAAGAGGAATATCAAGGTATCTCACCAGAAGGGGCAGCAACTAGTGGGCTATCCAAACAACAGACTGCCACTCCCTTCTCCTTTAAATGTTCCTGTCCATTTGTATTTATGCACAAGGTGGTATTTCAAAATTTAGAAAAAGAACATTTCCACATTTAGTGCTTCTGGTCCAATCCCATAGTTCAAGTGGGGGCTCCCTCCTTGAAAATCATTTATAGTGAAGCTTTTAAGGTATGTTTATCTCCTAAAAACAAAACAGAAAACGAGGGATTGTTTTATTTTAAACATAATTTTTAATAATTTGTTGTTTTTATGTTTTATTAGTACTCGTTAAAGGTAATTAATGTGTGTACTATGATTGGCCCCTTTAGATACCCCTTTGTTTCTGTTGGAATGCCTCTCTGAACTCTGGAGCTTGGGCAGGGCACCCCTCACCATTCACTGAGCAGCCCCGTGAGACAATTTCTACATAGGCTTCGAAAGGCAAACATGCACCTGTTAATGTGGAAATAAAATTCTACTCTCTTTCCATATTGGCCAGGATCATGGAACAGTAAGGATGTAGGGTTGGTTAGCACATGCAGGGGAAAGTATATTTCCATTAAAACATAAATAGATGGAGGCCACATTTGTGTCAAAACAAGACTTCTACGAATTGAGGTTCAGGTTTGATGTCAATTGAGTTTTAAATACTGTATCAGAGTGGGAGGGAAACCTCAACCAAGAGAGTTTTGAGAAAATGCAGTGCTGAGTGTGAAGATACATCCACTAATTCTGAATTGGGAAAGCTCTGTTCTCTCTCTTCATGGAATCTCAACAGGTTTGTCCATCAACAGCTGTTGAACATTTGCTTTCATGGTAGAAGCAGCTTTAATCGGAAGTCAGATGACACCCTGAGTGTTTTAGTCTGTTTTCTTTCTTTGCCCTGCTGTTCTGTCACTCTGGATGACCACCATCTGTGCGAGCAGCATTACTGAATTATCTGGAGCTTGTCAGCGCTATTCGTTTTCAGGCAGTTACGTTCACTTTCTGCACACCAGTGTTGTTTATGAAATACTGGAATCCTCAAGTATAACATGAACAGTTTGTACTCACTTTGAAAGTAATGGAAACTCTGTCCCCTTTCATGTTTTTTTGGCTTGGTTATTTATGGCTTTTGTCTTCTTACTATATTAGATTTGGTTTTTGCTCAGAAATAGGATTACACGTGATAATTTTTACTTTTTTTAATTTGTTTTTAATGGTTTCCATGGCTTTTAAAAATTTTGTGGTTTTTTTTGTGGGGTGTTTTTGTTTTTGTATGTATGTATGTATTATTTTTGTTTACACGATTTAATGACCACTGGCTTAATTTGGTAGTTCAGCCAAGCAATGGAGAATTTAAAATACTCGATTACCAATTTTAATGGGCGGTGGATAAAACTTTTTGTCCTCATGACAACCTTATTTCTTGTGGTCCTGTATATTATTTTGCAAGTGATTCTTGGTCCTAATTGAAAGACCTCTTTTGAATTTTATTTTGTTGAGGACTGGCCCTTGTGTAAATGTTGCCTTTACCTACTTTTAATTTGAAAGAGAAGATCTTTAAGTGATTCACAGTTTATCACAAACAGTTTGACAATAAGTTTTTTCTGATTTTTTTTTTTTTTTTCTGTGAGATTGTGTGAGAAGAAGGGAAAGGACAAAGCCCTCAAAACTATTAAATAGTGAAGGAAGAGGAAGCATTTTGAGCTCCTGGAAAAAAATAATTGTGTCTTTAAAATGAGGTTTCTAGCTACAGCTCCACTTTCCTTGGCATTTCCATTTGCTGTGGAATTTAAATTACATGGACTTTCATGTTGAGAGTGCCCACTCTCCTGCCCATTTATCGTGGAAGGGCCCCGGTGAGGGGCAATCTTTGATAAAAAAGAGGTAGTTAATGTAACTACTGGGTAAAAGAAACATTAGAAATGGAGCCCACTCGGATGTCGCAGACCTTTGAGGTGCTGGTGGGTTGGAAGCTTCATTATGTTCAGTTGCACAAGAGACTTCCTCTTTCCAGAGTTGATTACGAAAAGGGACTCAGATGACAGCTTAATAAGCTATCCCTTGCTGCCATTGTAGATAAATCACGAGTGTGCTGCACCATGGGAAGAACACACAAAGGAGAAACATTTTGTAGAACAAAGACCATGCCACAGGGTATTTGGGTAACAGCAGAAAGGTGGATAGAGCCTTGTGGGGATGGAGGGGAGAGACATGGTAGTTTCCAGAGGGGAGCCTGGTTATGCTAACAACACAGGTGAAAAACAGAATCCAAGCTATCTTAGGTGGGTCTTAAAGGTGAAAACTTACACTGTAATTGACATCTGGAAGGGCTGAGCAAAGGATTAGAGGTTTCTATAATGTTGAAATCTCACCTATAAATCATGATGCTTTGGGATTTTGCTGGATCTGATTACATTAATACAAAGAGGATACGTAATTTGGAAAATCCATTTATTTAAGAAGAGAAATACTGCTTTGGGTTGTGTTTCAGTTATTATTCGACTAAATCATCTTCAAGACAGAAGACATCTCCAAGATACTTTCAACATGAACTGAGGGGTATTTTCTTGGTTTTTATTTTTCCTCATCAGTACTAATCCAAAGAATCCCAGGCAGGAAGTTCTTTTTCTCTATTCGTATGAAATTTATTTTTTTGCTCGTAATATGGACTTGACACCATTTGATTGCTAGAAAGGATAGAAAAGGATGTTTTAATATACCTGTATTTGCTCTAAGGAACATGCAAAACAAGGAATGAACCCAATTTTCATGATAAAGAGACTTAAACTGGTTGTGACAGCACCTTAACACCGAGATTTCTAAAAAATCCAATTTGGGTTTTTAAAAGACCTATAAAATGGTAGACTTTGAATGTCCTCCTAGGCAATTTTTTAATCCAAAGATTAAGAAATTTGTTGAATTGAGCATTTTTGATAGTTTTTGATTGAGCGTCAGGGATAGGATATCAGAAACCAGGGAAGTTTAAAGTGCCCATTTCCTTTTAGATGAAAGTTTGGGTGAGTACCTTTGCCAGATTAGTGACTTTTCTGTCCAAACCAAGTGTCATTTTCATATCACTCATAACGGATGCCTTTTTTGATTTTCCGTTAAGCTTTGTTTTGCCTAAGACAGCGGTCTTTCATGGATAATACTGACCCAGACTGAGTTCTTGTGGGTGATCAAGTCTCACTATTAGTTGGTTTGCCGTGCTGCTGCAACTGGGCATGACCTTGCTTATTATCTCTGTGGCTTGTCCGAGTTACCAGTGTGTGGATGTTAGGAATCTAGTACTTAACAGTTTACAAAGGGCTTCGTATGTTTAACTTAATCTTTATAGTAATCAATGTGACTTAGTAAGGGTAGTTTATTTTTTGTATGAGTAAGATCATTGAATCTCCTTGAAGGGGATTATTCCAAGGTTAAGTAGCTAGGAAGTGAGAGACTTGATATTTTAACGTCTCTTGGCTAGACTTTGGTTGATTTTTATTTTTTTATTTACACGTTTTTATTCATTTGATCTATCCAACATTTATTGAAAATCTATACTATTCTAGGTATGATGCTAGACACCACAGATGCAGTAAGAATAAGTCATCATCCTTGTCCCTGAAGAGTGTGGTCTAGGAAGAGAGAGGCCTGGGCTAGAGGTGTGATGGATGCTATGAATTCCCAATGGGGAATTCCATCAGTCTACTTTAAGATTTACAGAGTAAATGATACTTTGACCCTATGGAGGTGTATTTTTTTTCTAGGTGACTGTAACAGCCTTTCCAATAGGTCTCAAGTAGTATTGGGATGAATTAAACTGGATAATAGGTGTGGAGGAGCTCTGCAGATGTCTATTATGTGTGTAGCAGGCTGGGACTACAATTCTAGGTGGCCCATCCCTTCCTGCTCCTCCTCCATCCTGTTCTTTCTTCTGTCACGGTACTGTATTATGTGTATACTCCTGTGTAATCGGTTATCTCCCTCTTCTATCTCCTCAGTGGACTCTGAGTGCTCTGAGGGTGCTTGTTGCAAACAATTTTCAGGATATTTAACCATGTCCAACCTATGTCCACACTAGTAGGGCATTTTATTTTCTCTGCTCGGCCATTGTCTTTTTTTTTTTTTTTACTTATAATACCATCTATTTCATAGTATTTTAGAGTTTATAGATCTTTTATTTCCATGTGTATCAGCTAATGTTTAGGACCCCTACCCTCAAGGGGTCTTCACAGACCATCCTCGTTCATTTCCCTAGGCAGTTCACTGTCCCATATTGTATTTCTCAAACCTCTTCCTTCTCACGCTTAGCTGATAATTTACTTCTTATTTCTTTGAGAAAACAGACCTAGTTGGAAGCAAACGTCCACATCTTCCCTCTACTAAACCAACCAATCTACCAGGAACCCTGTCTCTGCTCCTACCTGAGGCCACTGCCTCCCCCTGCGCTCTTGACAGCTGGAGGTGCACCTGTCCCATCTCTCCCTCAATCCCAAGCTTTTTCCTCTTTACTGGGTCTCTGCAGGATTGTTCCCACCAGCATATAAACATCTGATAAAATATTTCTCAAACATATCAACAATACCTTTCTTAGAACCTTTACTTAGCTCTCTTCATGGCCGGCTCTCCCACGTCATTCAAACAAATGTCATCTTTTGAGAGAGCTCTTCCCTATACAGCCATTTAAAATATCAACTCCCCTTATATCTTTGTCCTAGCTTGCTTTATTTTATTCATATTATTGTCCTGACATTATTGAGAGCAGGAATTTTGACTGTCTCTATCACCTCACTCCATAATGCCCAGAAGAATGCCAGAAATATTACAGAAGCCCCAGAATATTTACTGCCTTAATTCCACATTCCCCTCCTGCTGCTGTACCATTTTTCTGTTCCCCTTTTATAGCACAATTCAAGAATTTTCTATACCCGCATCTCTACTTCCTCTCCTCCCATTCTCTCTTAAATCCCTTCCGTTCTGGATCTCATCCTCACCAGTCTACTGAAATGACACTTGATGAGGCCACCAACGAATGCCACATTGCCAGATGTGATTGTCATCTTTAGCCTTCTTCCCCATTGACGTTGACTTCCCCTTTGCAACCTTATCATACCGATCACTCCCAAGTATTTATCTTCAGCTGTGACATTTGCCCTGACTTCCAGACTCCTGTCTCCAGCTGCCTCCTTGATGTGTCATCTGGATAAAAGTCATCCCAAACCTAATATGTCCCAAACTGACCTCACACCCTTTCCCCTTCCTTGCCTCAAACTGCTTTCCCAGCATTCCCCATTTTAGTACTTGGCGCTGCCATTTAACTCAGATGTTCAGGCCTAAAAGCTTGTAATTGTTCCTTTCTCTATCTACATCTCATTTCCTGTCAATGCTACTTTTTTTTTTTTTCATTTTTATTTTTTTTAAGCAGGCTCCATGCCTAGCACAGGGCTCAAACTCATGATGCTGAAATCAAGAGTCCAATGCTTAACCACCTGGTCCACCCAGGCGCCTCATATTTTAAATTACATTCAGACTGTGGCCACTTCCCACCACTTCCACGGGCAGCACCCCAACAGAAGCCACCACCATCTTCTCCAGCTGCAGTAATAACCTCTCCACTAGAATTGCTGCTCCCAACATAGAAGCCAGAAGGATTCCTTTGAAGTGAAATGAGTCCTGTCACTCCCCTGCTCACAACCCTTCACAGTTCCCATCCTACTTGGACTGAACTCCAAAGCCCTTCCCGTGGCCTGCAAGGGTCCAGCCCCGCCAGGTCTCTGTCCTTCTTCCCTCCTTTCGACCCATCAGCTCCCTCACTCTTTCTCGAGCTCACCAAACCCTTTCCCATTGCAGAATTGTGTTTGCTGCCCTGGAACCTCTGCCTGGAATATTCCACATGCTCACTCGCAACTTGACGTGAGGCCGATTCTGACCAGCCTATAATATAACCCCCCTTCATTATTCTACCCTGTCCTTCTGTATTGTTGACTCTTACCACTGTCTGGTGTTCACTTTCACAACCATTCATTTGCTGATGATTTCTCTCTTCCCCGAGGATTGTGAGCTCCATGGCTGCAGGGACTTGTTCTGTCTTGTTGATGGTAGTAGGTCTTGAACGAGTGAATTTAATCCTTACAAAAATAGGAATGATGGAGCAATAATTATTAGTCTTTTATATTCTGAGCACACTGTCCTGGGTAGTTTGTAAATATATTTTTGGATTAATCTCTCCCAATGACCCTCTAAGGTAGGTGTTCAGTTCATAGATGAAAATACTGAAAATCACAGGGACTAGTAAAGAGAGCTGGGTAGCTGGCATTCAAACTCTGATTTTAGTCCAAAAATAAGGCTTTTTCCACTTAACTTACATTATTTATTATTATAAGTTAATGTGTTTTGGACAACTTATGACAGTTTACTCTTAGGGAATGTTATTTTTTCCACCTAATAGATGAAAACCACGGAGGATCAAGTGATTGTGAATTGCCTGCGGTCATGCAGCCAGGAAGGGCTGATCAAGGGCTTCTGATCCTGGGTTCTGATTGGGCTCTTTCCCTGCAACCACGAAGTTTCTGGAACAGGCATTTGTGTGTCTCACTTTATCTGGGTGGCATTTGTTTGCCATCCATTATGTTTGACCCCCTGTAAACTGGCATTTGTGAATTCAATGCTAAGCTTTCCAAAATCTAGTCCTAAAATTTACATCATGAATTTGCTTCATGTACAAGTTAACCTTTTGCTGATCTCTATAATACTTGTGTAGGCTGAGTGAAAACAACACAAGAGCTGAAATTTGCTACTTCGTTTGTACTCACTATCTACAGCATAAATGTACACAACTCTTATCAGAAAGAGTTTCATGCTCAGATATAATTGGCTGGTTCATTGATTCATTCCCAGGTCAGAGAAAAACCCTCAGCTGAGATACTCCTGATTACAAGGGAAGTGAGGTAAATTACTGGAAGCCTATGAAAATAGAGAGGTTTGGCGCCTGGTACACTGGATGGTAATCTCCCTTTCTGTTACAGAATTACATTTATAATTAGCAAGACCAGAATTTAATAGGTTTGTCAGTTACAGAAATAAACTGGAGGCTGAAGCTATAAACTAATATTTCACTGTTCTCCAAAAGCAAATCTGGAAATTCATGGATACATGTTTTATCTATACGTTTTGTGCGATGAACCCTGTTTCAATGTGCAAGTAGGGAGATATGTATTAAAACATATCCCAGAAGCAAGATTAAAATAGTTTCTATGAACTTCATTATTCCATGTTCCATGTTTTTGCTGAAAACTATGGTGTTTATTCTCCTGTGGGTGGTATACATACTATGTATCTGTCCAGATGGCTGTTACATTTTTTTTTTTTTAATATTTTATTTACTTATTTGACAGAGAGAGAGACAGCGAGAGAGGGAACACAAGCAGGGGGAGTGGGAGAGGGAGAAGCAGGCTTCCCGCCTGGCAGGGAGCCCGATGTGGGGCTTGATCCCAGGACCCAGGGATCATGACCTGAGCCGAAGGCAGACACTTAACGACCGAGCCACCCAGGTGCCCCTGTTACATACTTTTTTTTTTTGGATGATTTTGAAAATTGGTCCTTGTGTTATGCACTATAAGAAAAACGCACTTACTGGAGATCATAGAGTTGTATATGTAACACCTAAAGATTAGGGAGGAAGGAAGGAAGTGAGAGAGAGAATGTGTGTGTGTGTGTGTGTGTGCGTGCGTGCACAAGAAACCATAATGTCTGAAATTTGCCTTATCTTGAAATAATAGATATATATTATGGACATGTAGATTCAGACCTTGAAAATTGCCTCTAAAATTACTTATCCATCTTTTCAGTATTCTTAAAATGTAATCTTTTTGGTGTTCTTCCTTAGTGCTGGGATAATTAGTACATAGTAGCTTTCAGGATTTTAATGTGGTTTCTACAGTGCGAGTCTAGTATGGATCTCTGAGAATCTGTACCACTCGCTCACTGTGGCCTCTGCCATTCCTCAGAGAGGAGGAGGCAGACTTCTAATATTCTAAAATATGCACACAGTCTCAACCAATCTATTATGCATGATATGTGCCTATATTTATACTTCTATATGGGTCTTACCTGCTCTGCACAGATACTAAATATTTAAGAGTAGTATGACTAAATATATTTAATTTTTCATGGAAGCATAATATCTCATAAATGGTTTCTACAGTAGGTAACACTCTGGTCTAATTGCAGAATGAATCCTGAGGGGTCAGCCCATCTGGTGCTGTCTTTGGTCTCTTAATACTTTATGCTTGAGCATCAGCCAGGTGACAGGGAGACATGATTGAGTGCTCAATTCCTCTGCTTGTCTCCGCGTTAGATTTTAATGCTTTATATGCAAAGAGGAACATTCATTTTCTGTAATAGGTGTTTCTTTGGTTGTGTTCCACATATAGGTGTGAGAGAGTCAGAATAATACTTATACCCAGCACATACATTAAGATGCATTTTAACAGGACTTTTCTATCTGTGGCAATCTTCAGTGCCAAGTAGGAGTTTCAGATCATTTCAGAGCTGGGAACATAGGCTTCGATTTTATGCATGATATTTTCTAAGTGGAAAAGAGAAACAGATACATATCTGTTGACGTTACTGTTGGTGAATGTATCTGTCAGACTCCATCTCTATCTGGCAGGAAACAGACACTAAGAATGTCTGAAATATGTTCAGTCTTTCTAGATCTGATTTTTTACTTGCAAGTCAATTTTCTTATAATCAAGGTCAAGTTAAAGGCTTAGTTTTTGCAAGCTGTTTCCACTGTTAGACTTCTACATATATGACCTTACATATCATCCAAGCCATTTTTGGCTCTTGAATTCCCTTTATCTTTTTTTAATTCCAAATTTTGTTATATCACAGCTATGAACATATTTCAGAAATTTATTTTCAAAGATCTATGATAGGAATAAAGAAACTTCATTTACCCCATGGTTTCTGGGAAACTGAGATTCTTCTAGGTGATATTTGTTAGAGTAGTTTCAAGGTTGTTTTTTTTTTTTCCCCACACATTTTGAAATAAAATGTCACTAAAGAATAGATGGGATATGTCCTATCAGGATGCTGGAATGGATTTTTCATGTGGTCTTATGGGTGTATCAGTCCTGACCTACCTCAGTTCTTCTGTAGTTGGGATCTGATCGATTACAGGATTGTACCTGCATCCATAAATTATTGGTGAGATACTCTATTTGTGCTGTTTAGTATACTAGCTTGTGCATGCATGCATGCGTGTGTGTGTGTATGTAGGTTTCCTCTAGTAATTCAGCAGCTCTAATATTAGGTGACCTTCCCTTGGGGAGGAGGAGATGTATGGGAGGGAACAGTCAACCAGGAAGGAGGGAGTGTATTCCCTAACTGTTGAGAATTGCCTGTGCATGGTGATGGTAAAAAGCAGGGCAACTTTTGCTGGGTTTTATTATAGTTTTGAAGCTCCCTGCAGAGAGTACTGCCTTCTTGTCTGCCCCTGGGGCAGCCCTGTGCCTATGACCTTCCCCCATCTTTGTTCACCGCTGCTCCTATATCTTATTCCTGCCCTTGAGCTTCAAGGTGGCGTGGAAACGTAGGAAAGCAGTGATTGAAGAGGAAGGTGCTCTGCTGAGTTCTAAGAGGACAACTTTATTTTGTCAAGTATTTTAATGAGTTCCAAAGGATATGGCAAATGTCAATACATTAATTCTTTCTACAATAGCCCAGAAAAAGCTTTAGGCTAGTATTATTCCATCTCAGATGTGGAAGTTAAAAAGGTCCATTTTCCTCTTGTGTCCATCTGTCTCACTTAGATTTTTAAGAAAGGACAGAAGAAAAAGCAATCGAGCAGCATTACTTTAGACTGCCCTTTCTTAGCCTAACTTCCGACTATTGACTAAATTTTAATGATTTATTAATGATACATCCCACGTTCTTTCTCATCTCACCTCTTCCTGCTACTCCTCTATCCAAACTAATATGCTTGTTTCAGTATGTTTTTCACTTGATTTTTTAAAAAAAGTTATTTAATTTTAGAGAGCGGGGGTGGGGGCAGAGGGATAGAGAATCTCAAGGAAACTCCAGGCTGAGCACAGAGCCTAATGCGGCGCTCAATCCCCTGATTCTGAGATCAGGACCTGAGCCGAAACCAGGAGTCGAACACTCAAGTGACGCTTCCACTCAGGTGCCCTCACTGGACTTTGTTTTTAACACAGTTCAATCTGCATGTGATAACTTTGCTCACTTTACCTGTAGCCACATTATCAAACATATTTGATAAAAGGAAATTGGAGGATTAGGTTCAGTTTCTGGGTAGATCCCTTAATTTCCCCGGGCAGACTCCTGGTGCAATGGTTTTACGTCAGTGCATGTAGAATTGTGCAGCACGGAGGTTTGAAGATAGGCTTTCAGTCCCATTCCACCCCACCCCAGCTGGGTAACCACGGGCAAGCAATTTACCGTCAGGATGCCTTTTTCTCATCTGTAAAGTAGCTGTAGTAATAGCTCCTACTCATCCTCATAAGCACAATAATAGTACTTAACTCCTAGCGCTCTTCATTTACTCATTCATTGACTGTGTTCTGGGCCAGATGCTGTGCACTGTGATGAGTAGAAGTTACTAAGTAGAACTGACCTAGAACTTCCCTTGATGTGTCATTGAGGAAATGCACGGTACGTGGGACATAGATGCTTTGTGGTCCTTAGCTGTCCCTGGGGAGGAGGTAGTTCTAGCAAATAATAAATGGCAGTTCCTTTCCCTTTTAAAGGCATAGAAATAATCCATTCATTCTTTTATTCTTCAGATATCCTTTATGAATGCCTACTGTGTGCTGGGCACTAGGGATCAGTATAAACAAGGTAGGCAAAAGCTCTTTGTTCATGGCGTGTACATAATTTTAGGGGAGAAGACAATGAGCAAGAAAACAAGACAATTGCAGAGCATGACCCGTGGTATAAAGGAATGAGAGTGATGAGGCTGGGGTAGGGTGGTAAGCAGCAGAGAGAACGATAAGCTCAGACCTCGATAATGGTTAGGAGCAGGCTTTGCAAAGGTCCAGAAGAAGAACATTTTTGTGAAGGGAAAAACAAGGCAGAAAAGGGCTTTCCACATTTGAAGAAAAGAAGGAGATGTGTATGGCTGGATTGTAATGAGCAACATGGGGAAAGACATGAGAGAGAGTTGTAGAGCTGGAGAAAATAGAGCATGGGCGGCCTGATAGACCATGAGAATGAGTTGACTTGCATGAAGCCTGGGGTGGTGGGAGAGCAGATGAGAGGAACACAGGAGTTAGTAGCAGGAAGTTAGGTATTTGTTTTTTTTTAAGATTTTATTTATTTTAGAGATACCGTGCACGGGAGAGGAGCAGAGGGAGAAGGAGACCGAGAATCCCAAATACACTCCACGCTGAGCATGGAGCCCAAGATGGGGCTCAATCCCAGGACCCTGAGTTCATCACCTGAACCGAAATCAAGAGTCAGACACTTAATCGACTGAGCCCCCAGGCTCCCCAAGGTGTCTGGTTTTAATTACATTGATTGACAGTGCTGGCTATGGAGAGAAGAAACAACGGGAGATGGCAAAATTGGGGGGAATTCAAGGAAGATTTACATTTTGCGTATGCCAAATTCCAAGAGGAATATAGACCTATTAAAATGGGGTCATTATTTGTGACCCTTCATAAGATAAAGGCTTATCTGTACCTTGTTTGATCTTTCTGTTGGTTTCTGCAGCATTCAAAACATTCGTAGATGATTCCAGCTTTTATTTTTTGCCAAGTCTTAGGTTGGTAGGAAGCTAAAACTCCACATCCCTAAAGCTAGCTGCCAGCCTGTGAGGAGAACGGCAGGGTTGGACTCTACTCTGTTGGTTAGAACAGTGCATATCCCAGAGAAGCCAGAGGGTTTCCTTAGAGCTGATTGGTGCACTAAATTTACTGCGCGCTGATGGATTTCCTGATACAGTGTATCAAGATTGAAAAGGTAAAGTTCCTCTCTAATGGAAGTGTTTTTTTCTACCAGACTGGGCATTGAAAGTCATTGATGAAATGTTTATATATTCAGAGGAAACTTTCTGCCTTGTGCCTTACGTTTGGATGGCTGCCACTTGTGACTGGGAAATTAAGAGGTGTTATGTCTTGATCTTCTCCGACATTTGGGTGTTTCTGTCCAGCTCCCCTTCAGCTGACATTACCCAGGCATGTGCTAAGGCTGCCCTCGTAGCTCATCAGCTCGTATATGCCATTTTGTGTATGTACTTCTGCCTGATGGTCATCAGCACCGAGCCTCAGATTACTTCTGTAATAGAAGAGATTAAAAAAAAAAAGTGCTACTATCCTCTTGCATAAAACTACATATAATACATTATATGTTAAAAAAAAAAAGACGGTAGTAGGAAGGGAAAAACAAAGGTGGGGGGAATCGGAGGGGGAGATGAACCATGAGAGACTATGGACTCTGAGAAACAAACTGAGGGTTTTAGAGGGGAGGGGGTGGGGGGAGGGGTTAGCCTGGTGATGGGTATTAAAGAGGGCACATATTGAATGGAGCACTGGGTGTTATACGCAAACAATGAATCATGGATCACTACATCAAAAACTAATGATGTAATGTATGGTGATTAACATAACATAATAAAATTAAATTAAAACAAAAAAAACACATACACAGCATGAATAGTTAAGGATGCTAATGAGATATCCTTTAGTTTAGATATCCTCTACCATGAAAAGAGGGGGGAAAAAAAAGAGGAAGCTAGAGATAGTTTATACAGTAAAAGTGTGAAAGGTACATGTAATTGCTGTCTCTGAATTTCTACCGGAGAGGAATTCTCTCTTCTCCTTTTGTCTTTTCCACAGAACCCTAAAATTCGAGTGCTGGAAGGGACCTGGAAGGATATTCAGTTAACTTACTGGTGAGGAGATGAGGATTGAGCAGTCACACTGGAGTGCAAATGGATCATATCCCTGCCAATAAAAATATTACTCAGGAGGAGAATAGATTTTTTACCCCAGGCTTCTGCAGTGTTGATCCATTGGTGCTTCCCATGCTTCACTGGCTTTGACATACCCTCTCGCTCTGTGTGTGTGGGAGAGAGATTATGAGTCTTTAGTTTTGCTTCAGTGCCTTTAGTTTCATTGCAAAGCATTATGTCTTTTGGCCAGGAGTCCTGAACTAGTCATTTGGAGAATCTGGTGTACTTCTAGACTTTGATGTCCTGGTTCCTCTCCTTTTCCAAGACTTGTGACCCTTTTACTGATGTCCAGCTCGGCTTAGACCCCTGAGGTAGCCATGTCTGCCCCTGAGTCACATGATAGGCACCACAAAAGAGAGTTCTTCTGGCACACATGAACTATTCATGGCCTCCCTTCTGAAATGCTCACCTCAACCCATTCCTTGGTTTCCAGTCTTATGACCCTCTTCTTGTTGCTTCTGTTGAATGTGATGGTTAGCACCATTTCTCATTCATGATTTTGGTGCAGTTATGAACATTAATATACATGCTTTCTCATACAAATAAACAAGATTTTTCTCTGGGGAATTTATTTAGGAATGGAACTGCCAGGTTGCAAGGCATGCATTTGCAACTTCGATGCCAAATTGTTTCCTAAAATGGTTTTTAACCATTCTCCCATCATACATGTACAAGAGTTCCCAGTTTTCCACATTGGTGCCAACACTTGGTATTGTCAGGCTCCCCCCCCCCACCTTGGCAGTTTAGAGAATATAAAATGGGTTTTATTTCCCTATTAGTCTGTATTTCTCTAATTACTAATGAGATTGAACCTCTTTTCTTGTAATTCACCATTTGAATTTCATTTTCTGCCGAGATGCTATTCATGCTTTTTGCCTATTTTTCTATTTTTTTTTCCTCAGTGACTTTTATAAATCCTTTATGTGTGTATTTGTTTCTAGGATGAATTTCAAATATCTTCTCATAGATCTTGGTTTGTTGCTTTACTTTATGGTGATTTTTATTGAATAGAGGTTCTTAATTTTAGTAAAGTTGAATTTCTCAATCTCTTGTGTTCTTTATGTCTTACTTGAGAAATCCTCTTTTATTATAAATTTATACCGATATTCACCCATATTTTCTTCTAAAACTCTGAAAGTTTGCCTTTATAATTTAAATCTTTAATTCTTTTTTAATTTTAATTTTTATTAGAGAGAGAGAGAGAATGAGCAGGGGGAGGGGCAGAAAAGCAGACTCTTCACTGAGTGTGAAGCCTGACACTGGGCTTGATCCCAGGACACTGAGCTAAAGGCAGATGCTTTACCAACTGAGCCACCCAGACGCCCCAAATCTTTAATCCTTAGAATTATTTTTTATGTAGGATAGTATATAGGAACCCAATTTATTTTTTATAAATTATGTATTTAGGATTCTATTCAGTCTTACGTTATTACACACTTTAACACTTCAATAAAGGTGCATTATTTTGTATTCTACATTTTTTTAGTTGCATTGAGTTATTTTCTGATTCACCTAAGTATTTATAATTATGTTTAGTGCTGCATGAATGGCAGGAGCCATCTAATTGATCAACAGGGAAGGATTATTAATGGAAAAAAATGGCTCATTCTCACTCAGCATATTTTCATGGTTATGTCAAGGTAAATAGCAACACATTAGATTTTCAACAATTTTTACTGCATTCATATTCACAAGTACAAATTTATTGAGCATGTTTTTGCTTGATTATCATTTGATATTATAATTTTATCATCTGTTACCAAATTCTGCACTCACCATTTTTCACAGCATTACATCTCTATCTTACATCTTTTCAGTAATAAGTCATTTGGCAATTGTTGCTAGAATTGGGTTCTTCATGGAGTGTCCTTCCAGTATGGGTTTTCTGTTGTGAGCTCCAGCTGAAGCTTGACTTGACTTGATAAGTGTCTCTTCAGGTGAAGTCTTTATTTTTAAAAAATTTTTTTAGAAGATTTTATTTATTTATTTGACAGAGACAAAGCGAGAGTAGGAACACAAGCAGGGGGAGTGGGAGAGGGAGAAGCAGGCTTTCCGCTGAGCAGGGAGCCCAATGCGGGGCTGGATCCCAGGATCCTGGGATCATGACCTGAGCTGAAGGCAGACACTTAACCACTGAGCATTCTAGGTGCCCCAGATGAAGTCTTTAATGTTGATCAAGGAATGAGTGATCATGGAGGATAGCTCTTCATTCCTGACACTGAGTTGTGTTGTGCATTTCGAATCCATACCTGTCTTACAGGTGTTGCTCTATAAGTAGAGAATCTCAGATGGTTTCTTCACTGATAGGCTTTTGGAGCAGGAATTATCTGGCATTCTCCAAGAGAATTGTACCTCCTGGTAAACATCACCTTTCCTTCTTTCCTTCTTTCCTTCTTCTTTCCTTCTTCTTTCCTTCCTTCCTTCCTTCTTTCCTTCCTTCCTTCCTTCTGATTTTATTTATTTGACAGAGAGAAAGCATAAGCAGGAGAAGTGGGAGGCAGAGGCAGAGGGAGAGGCAGAGGGAGAGGGAGAAGCAGGCTCCCCACGGAGCAGGGAGCCCGATGCAGGGCTCGATCCCAGGACCCTGGGATCATGACCTGAGCTGAAGGCAGACGTTTAACAGACTGAGCCACCCAGGTGCCCCACCTTGCCTTCTTTCTTAAAGATGATGACTTTTGCAGTTTTCTTATACACATTGGGGCTGGAACTCACACGAAGCCCCTCTACAGTGATCACAGAGATGGACCTTCTCTCTAGTGCAAATTTGCTCATGTTTTTTATTTATCAATGAAGGCCTTTCCACACTGATTGAGTGCATAGAGTTGCTCTGTCATATGAATTCTTTAGTGTGAATAAAGGTTAGCCTTCTGGCTGATGTCTTCCCCATAATCATTATATTCATATAGTCTTTCCCCTTGTATGGGTTGTCTGGTGTCCTTATAGGTGTGTGCTCTGGCCGAGGGCTTTTCTGTATTCACCACAGTTATAGGATTTCTCTGCACTGTGAAGTCTCTGATGTTATCTAGGGACAGAGTATGCGTTAAAGGCTTTACCACAGACATTCTTAATGTATTTTTACTAGTGTGAATTAAAAAATGTACTTTTTAAAAATTTAATTTAATTTTATTATGTTATGTTAGTCACCATACAGTACATCATTAGTTTTTGATGTAGTGTTCCATGATTCATTGTTTGCATATAACACCCAGTGCTCCATGCAGTACGTGCCCTCCTTAATACCCGTCACTGGGCTAACCCATCCCTCCACCCCCCTTCCCTCTAAAACCCTCAGTTTGTTTCTCGGAGTCCATAGTCTCTCATGGTTTGTCTCCCCCCTCTGATTTCCCTCCCTTCATTTTTCCCTTCCTTCTCCTAATGTCCTCCATGCTATTCCTTATGTTCCACAAATAAGTGAAACCATGTGATAATTGACCTTTTATGCTTATTTCACTTAGCATAATCGCCAGTCCCATCCATGTTGATGCAAAAGTTGGGTATTCATCCTTTCTGATGGCTGAGTAAAAATGTACTTTTTAGGGCTGAATGATGACTGAAGATTCTTATACCAAGAATATAGTCATAGGGTGTCTCCCTTTCTGAGTTTCCGGGTGGGCATAAAGGTTATATCTGTGGTTGAAGGCTCTCCTGCATTCATTTTATTTATAGGGTTTCTCTCTAGTGTGACAATTTTATTTTTGTCCAGATGTACAACCACAATTTCTGAAATAGCTTTCTGGATTTTTTTTTTCATATAATTTGTTAGCAAATCCTGCTGCTTCAACCTTGATAATATGTTCAAATTACTGTACCTTTAGTAAGGTTCTCAAACATAGGTGTCCACCTGCACTTTGCATGCTTATCAAAGGCACAATTTCAGTTGGCGGATTTGGTTAAATGGCATCAGTAGCCCAACATCATGGTTCAGATTTCATTTACCATGATGTATTAACTGTGAGTAACTGCATAAAGCACAGATTTCACTGCTAGCTCTTGAGTTTATGAATTGCCGTCAAATACATACCAGATGGACGTCATGATCAGTGACCAATCACAGCGCTTCTTTCTAAGCCTGTGGTGATTGGTCACTGCACCTCTGTTCTTCACGTCCCACACAGACCACACCTGGAGCATTCATTACCTCCTCGTCCCTGTGAGCAAGGCTTGGGGCATTTCCGGAACATGGGTAAGTGGGAATTGGCCATCAAAAACGAAAGGGCAGTAAAGAAAAAGTAGGAATGCTGGAAATGAAATTCTGATGGAACGTAAGTGGAATCGTAGAAGCAGTATCGGAGTGTGGGAGTGCGGACAAGGTTGCCCCTTGAGAAACCGTAGATGTGCAGCCTGAGGGACTGAGTGAAGGTGACCTTATTGACATAAATGAGGAACATGGTTGTGACAAAGAGGATGGAGATGTCCCAGAAGAAATGACACTGGTTAAGAAATTCACATTAAACTCTGAAAATGCCGGGAATGATCCAAATGGAGGAGTGTGACTGTTTGCCGAGACACGGAGGAGGTGCTCCTTCCAGAAGGAAAGTTACATCATGAGAAGGATAAAGCGGGCCCTGTTCAGACTGCCCTTGATAAGGGTTTTACAAAGAACAAAGACACCTTAATCTGTGTTTTTAATGTTTTAGATTATAAGGGGCTAAATAGTTGACTATTTTTTTCATTTCTTGGTACTTTTATAACTGATGGTTTGGACAAAAATTTTTAAAGCTCATGGAACAATCATAAATAATATTCCCAAAGATTGCTTTGCACGGTCATTTTTATGGTTCTACTAATGAGCAAACTGAGGATAGGCTTTTTTTTTTTTTTTTTTTAATGAATGAATATAAACTTGGTACAAGACCAAAAATAGGAGCTTTTTTTTTCTTAACTCATTTGTTCCGATAACCACATATTTGCTGTAAGAAAAACATACTAGCGATAACATTTTATTTGGCCATTTGCCAGAAAAGCCAGATGCGATGATGATGTATAGGGAGACAAATTTGTGACCACTTACCACAGTTCTGGAATATAGGAGGCACTCAATAAATGCAGCATGTGTCTACAATTGGCTCACTTCGGTCCACCTACACTGCTACACCTTCATCTGAATCACTTTCCTCTCCCCTGATTGGCTGAAGTCACCCCCTTTAGGTCAGTCTGCTCCCTCCTTGTTTCCCTGCAGTGTACTAAATCCACACTTCCCATTCCAGTGGACTTCCCATTCCCTCAGTGGAAGCCAAGAATCTGACACTGGGCTCAAGGCCTTTCATGATCTGGTCCCACCTATTACCTTGCACCCTCCTCCCTCTGACTACTCTGTTCCAGCCACAAGGACATCCTCTGTTTTCTTGAACATGCTGGATGTTCTCCTGCCTTGGGGACTTTCATTGGCCATCCCTCAACTTGCAGTCCCCATTCTCCTTCCCTGCTTCAAGTCTTGCTCGGAAGTCATCCCCTCAATGAGGCCTGACAATTCTATTCATAATTTCAACCTTCCCACCACAGGGGCACTCCTGATCCCCCTTATACTGTTCCATTTTTTTCCACAGAACTTTTTGCCTTTAATGTAGTTTACAAGTTTGTTGTGTTTTTGTTTATTCTTCCTCTTCCCCTACCAGAATGCAGGCCTAATGAGTTCAGGGATCTTCAATTTATACAGTGATTTATCTCAAGTGCTTAGGACATATCCTATTACATATTAGATCCTCAGTAAATATTTATTAAATGATAAATAAATGTCTGAAAGAAGCTACGGCTGTTGTTTGATAATTATTTCCCATGTTATACTATTCCAGCAGACTTGGCAGCATTTGTTCTAGAAATCATGTCTTATTTACTCATCACAGAATTGCCTGGAATGCAGCATTAATCTCTGTTCTAAAGAGTTGTCAGGTCACAGGAAGAGTACAAGAGCCTTTAACAAAAAAAATTTAATCCAGCGTATATTTATGGAGCATTTACTATATCTAAATTGGATGATGTGATTGCTTTGGGTTTTAACTGAAGTGCTTTTCTCTTTTTCTTTTTAGAGAGCATGTGCATGTGCATGGGGAGGGGAGGGGCAAATAAAGAGAGAGAAGGAGAGAGAAAGAATCCCAAGCAGGCTTCATGTTCAATGTGAAGCCCACGGTGGGGCTTGATCCCATGAGATCACGACTGAGCTGAAATCAAGAGTCCAGTGCCTAACCAGCTGAGCCACCCACGCATCCCAAAACACTTATTTTCAGTGGACACCTGGTTTCTATGGAATTCAATCTGACCTGCTTGACCAGTAGCCATAGGATGCAATACATATAGTGAGCTTTTTGAGTTGGAGCCAATTGTGTCTAACTGTGGGAGAAGACAAGTTACAGAAGGTCTAGATGTGGATAAACATTTCAAAAGACAAGCATTATAAGCATCTAAGAAAAGTCCCTGGTGTGATTTGAGGGACTTTTTAATGACCTGAGTTATGAAGAACATTTCTTGACTTTTCAAGAGGACAGTATGTTTGATTTGCTTAGATTGCATATGGAAAGAGTTGTAACCAAAGTTTTATTACGTTTATAGGGAAATGAGGGACTAGACTGCTTTTTTTCCCCCCAGTAATCCCATTGGGTTTTATATTGATGCCACAGATGCTTACAATCCATTAAAATTTGTCATAAATATAATAGGATCAGCAATTTTCCTCAAATACTGCCCTATTTCCTGGCTGAATATAACCAGAAAATCACTTAATGGGATCATACCATGCTAGCTTTAATTGGAAAGGTAGGGTCTTACCTTGGCAATTCTTTTTTTTTTTTTTTTAAAGATTTTATTTATTTATTTGACAGAGAGAGATACAGTGAGAGAGAGAGCACAAGCAGGGGGAGTGGGAGAGGGAGAAGCAGGCTTCCCCGCAGAGCAGGGAGCCCGATGTGGGGCTCAATCCCAGGACCCTGGGATCATGACCTGAGCCGAAGGCAGACGCTTAACGACTGAGCCACCCAGGCACCCCTACCTTGGCAATTCTAAAAAGCAATTCAATTTGTCAGCATGGCAACACATATTTATGAGCAATCATAAAGTGGATTAAGATAATCCTTTACTGAGTATGTTATATTTGCCCAGTGTGGTGGTAGGCACTGTAATTTAATAATGTCATTATGCATTCAGTTATTTAAACTGAAGGAATATAGTGGTGTAGGAGCACGAAACAAAGAAACTGATGCAGCCTGGTGGGTCAGGGAAGGCCCACCTCAGGAATGGATGCTTGAGTTAAGATTTGAAAGATGAATATGTCTTAACTAGAGGAGGGAGAAAGGGTTTAATAGTATGTGCAAAGTCCTGTAGGAGCACAGGAATGAATGAACGAAGGAAGGAAGGTTGGTTGGAGGAAATGTCAGGCTGGTACTTTTCTATGCGGTGTGGGGCCTTGTAGACTAGAGTTTTTTGGTCTTTTTCCTTAGAGCAATGGGAAGCCATTAAAAGATTTTAAGCCAGGAAGCATTACAGTCAGGTTGATGGGGTGACCATTGGAAGGGAGTTTGCAGTGTGGAAAACTATTCATTGGGTTTTGAAGATAATAACCAAGAGATGATGGTAGCTGGTGTGGTGAGAAATTGATGGATTTGAAATTGCTGGATTTGGCATAGAATCCATAGGACCTTGGGGATCATAAGCCAGATAGCACTCTCGCTGAAGTGCTATTTATCTTCACAAAGTTCATGAAGTTTCTCCTAGAATATTTTTTTTTTACATTTTATTTTATTCTAAATTTGTAAAACAAAACAAAACAAAAAGACAAAAAACAAAAACTAGTAACTTTATTTTTTCCAGTTTGTTTTATATAAAATGGGCAATGGTGTAAGTTCAGGTATTTCCAGGAAAGTTCTAGTATCTTTTCATGCTAGTCATTCGCCTTTAACTAACAGACTTTGAAATTAAAAAAATGAAATAATAGAATGTAGGCAGAATATACTTTTGTAGCATTTTGGTTATGGGATAGGATTTCTTGTAAGTTGAATCAGAATTTGTAGCCCTGGGTACTAGACCTAAGACATGAGGACTCTACATTACTGAATACTGAAAGGTTAATATTGGAGGAAGAATATACTTCCTCCAATATTAACAAAAACAAAGAATACTGAAAGGTTAATATCGGAGGAAGAATATACTTCCTCCAATATTAACAAAAACAAAGAATACTGAAAGGTTAATATTGGAGGAAGATTTTAGTTCTTATGGACTAAGGCTGGAAAAGTGGTGGCCATTGTGTGCATTTTGGCACTCTGGTACACCACTGACACATGGAATTAAAATGTGAAGACTGGAAATGAGACATTAGGAGCCTGGACCTCAGGCCAGGTGGCAGAGACTAATTCAGAAGCCTTATGACCCAAGAGACACACTTTAACCTATAGCCTTATTGTTCTGTTACCTTAATAGTGTTAACTCTCTGGATCCCATCAGTATGAGGCTGTGCTTAGTCTCTGTTCTTAGAATAGAAAAGATATTTCATGTATGTGTATGTGTGTATCTAGATCCGTATGCACACATGTATATGTTGGCAAAAACCAGATTTACTGCACATGGGTTATAAGAAAAAAGCTACTTACTGAGACTTTTCCAATGCATAGTCAGTAGGCTGTCAAACCAGAGTGGTTCTGGAGAAAAATGATGCTTCGAGATGAATGATAGGTTAATTAAAGGGGACTGGCAGGTATTTATGAATTGGTGTTTGGTCCATCCAATGCTGTGAGTATATTTTAGTTTCTGTCAGAAAGAAACCCTCTGCTTACTGGAATGTAAAATAAAAACTGCTCCCAGGTAAACTGGAAAAAGCCTTTTAAGTACGTCAGGCTAGGTTCTATCATTCAAAGTGGAATCGTGATTGAACGTCGTATTTAGCCTCTCTCCTTGGTGATGTGGCAGAGCGCTTTTGAACTTCATGTTGCTTTGTGGCCAGACACTCCATCACACAGTAATCTAGTGTTAAGGCATTAGATTAAAGGGACACTTGGCACAAGTGAGTTGGTTTTATAAGCTTAGTAGGGCAGTTCAGTATATTATTTATATTGGTTCCCTTCCCTAACATGGTTGGTATGGACCACATATTAATGAGCATCTCCACGTGTGCTCTCATTTCTGGTTCTGTCCAAAGTATACACTTGCTTTAATATTCAGCTGTTACTGATTGCCTCCAAGCTCTTGTAAGAGACTGCTCACCTGTCTCCTGGGATCTCTGTCCTTTCTGGGACCCATTGGGCATCCTAGCTCCTCAAATCCACTGGTTGAAAATGTAGAATCAGCCCCACCCAAGCCCAGCAGAACCAGAATCTGCACTTCAGCAGGTGATTGGATGTACATTAAAGATTGAGAAGTACTTTTCTAGATAACAAATGTAGTAAAAGAATCAGTTGAGCCTCTAGAAGCAGCGTGGGGCCGAGGACTTTGAGATTCAGATAAATTAGGTTGAATGACCAGTTCTTAGACATATGTATGATCAGCCCTCTCTGTGAGCAACAAGTTACCTTGAGCCTCATTGTCCTCGTCTGTCTATGTATGGATGATCTTTACATCACAGGATGTGGTGAAGAATAAATCAGTTAATGCCAGGACCGACATACACTATACTTCTTGGCAAATGTGATGTGCCCCCTCTTCTTTTGGGGGCTTCCTGAGTATCACGTTATTCTCGCCTGTCCTATACCTTTCTATTTTCTCTTAATTCTCATTCTCAAACCGTCTTTAATGAGTGCATTAAAGTAATTATTTACTAAATGGAATTTAGATGGTCTCCAACATCCAGAGGAGCCCATTTTACCCAAGAGTGCAGATTGCATGCTCGAGTTAGTTCCAGAGGGTGAGTAAGACAAGATAGTAAAAGACTGGGGGGATTTGGTAAGGCAATGAGCACATCAACACAATTTGGTTCTTTGTTATTAGGCTCCACATGTGGAAAACAAAATATCTTTGATTTTGCAGATTATATAAGCAACAAAAACCCTTCATTATTTTTATTATAGCCATGCTGAGCATGAATTAATATTCAGATGTACTTGTTATATGAAAATAATGCTATTTTTTTTTTTTTAGCGGATGACTTCTTAAATGTAACAATTGAATGTTCGCTGGAAATTAATGAGCACCTGGAGGGAGAGTTGGGAGGTGATTATTAAGAGATTGGACTTTGCCTGTGACTGGTGCTGGAAGCCAGCTATTCGGTATTGCTGCACCATGTAGGAAAGAAAACAAATACTTAACATTATAAAGGTTTTAAATGCAGATTGGAGTTGTACTTTTCCATTTGACACAGCATATTCTTTGGGTCAACCCAAAAGGCTTGTTTTCTGCTTTTGAATTTTTATCACATCTCCTCACCCCCACTCTGCCGTTCTTCCATGATGAGGGTCTCCTAGGTTATACTTGATTGTCCCTTTTCTCTCCCATTCTAATTAAAGGGGTCAATGAATATATTTGTTTTTTGACTGCTTTAAGTGTCAAGTGGTTAGACTGTTTAGACAGTGGCTACTTAGAACTTGTTAAAATGAGGTATTTTGTTTAAAAATGACAATGCTATCTCCCACTTACTGTCTGTTGAGCGCCTTCTGCATAGCAGTCTCTGTGTGACTCGCTTACCTTGTCCTTTTAGAGACTCAGTGCTTTGGCTAGCATCTTTAACCTGCGGATGGCTGAGCCAGGGTGGCAGTCCAGCTCGAGCTGTCGCTGGGTCTCAAGTCCATGCTTCTTGCAGTCCTCATGCTGCCTACACTGAGTCGTCCCATGTATCATCTTTCCCCTGGCATAACTTGCCCTGTAATGCTGCTTAGTTAATTGGAAACCAGCGTGGATTTCACAGGACTGAACTAGCAGATCCTCTCTCTCTCTGCACATTTTTAAGCACCCAAGGGTCCTTTGAAATGTGAACAGTGTGTGGATGAGCTGAGATGACTTTTCAGATCGATTTGAACCCAAGTGTTCTGTTCTTGACCTGGCTTCCTGTGCTGGTTTTGGAGTGCTGTGTGCACCTGCTGTTGGAACTGGTGCTGGTCCCGATGACACTTGATGTCAGACAATTTCTTGGTAATTTTGATGATTAAAACTGTGTGCGAGCATGCTAACATGGAGATTCTGTATTTTACCGTTGCTCGTGTGGGTTGCCTCTGGGGATCAGTAATGATAGTGAGGAAGCTGTTGACTGCCTGAGTGGCAATCAGCTCTTTCTCCCCCTTCCACCTTACCTTTTTTACAAGGGAAAATTCTCAAGGGATTGATTTTGTCTGATTTTTCTTTTTTTTGTGGGGGTGGGGACAGTTGTTGTTACATTTTTCTCCGATTTTTAATAGGCGCTAAAGTAAGTCTTCTAGGTCTGATTTAGACTGTCTAGTCATGTCAAACCTCATTTTCTTTTTCTCTTTTCCTCCCCCTCTGCAGGATGACGAGGTGGTTCTGCAGTGCACCGCAACCATCCACAAAGAACAACAGAAACTGTGTTTGGCCGCAGAAGGGTTTGGCAACCGACTTTGTTTCTTGGAGTCCACTTCGAATTCCAAGGTGGGATAAAGCCTTTTGAGGCCTTTCAAGTATTCGGGTTTTACTAGCGGTATTGGAGTTATTCATGGACGTTCTGTTATTGTGTGTGGAACAGATAAACTGAAGGGGATTTGAAAAATGTGCTTACCATTCGTTAAGCAAATTTCTAGTTGAGCCTCTACTTTTTGCAAGTCAGAGAAGATTGTTGACAGAAATGAGACCGAGCTCTCACCCCCCATGGTGTTTATATTTTAGTGGAAAAGTAAACAAGTAAATAAGTGGTGTGATTTTGGAACTCAGGGCTATGGAGAAAGCAGAATAATAGGGTATAGAGTGATGGGGCAAGGACTCACCCTTTCACAAAGGATATTTGGGGAAGGCTGTCTGAGGCAGTGACACTTGAGCAATCTGGAATGAAGTGAGGGAGAGAGTGAGCAGTCCTGAGTATTCTGGAACATTGCAGAAAGAGGAACCACGTAATGTAGGGGCCCCTAGTTAGTTCTCCTCAACTGGGACTGGTCACGGAGAGCTTCGAGGCATGGCCAGGAGTTGAGGTTTTGCTCTAGGATGAAGGGAGGCCATTGGAACCGGTGAGTGGTGCAATTTGATGTAGACATTGCAAAGATTATCTTGGCTCTTACGTGATGGAGGATGTTGAGAGAGCAAGCATGGAAGCAGGGAGATGGAAATCTGGATGGGAGCTGCTGGTTCTTCGGACTAGAGTGATGGTGGGGGACTTGGGGGAGATTGACAGCATGCCTTGGGGACGTACACGATGTGCTGAAAGATCCGACTGTGTGGAAGAAGGGAAAGAGGAAGATGTCTCATGGGTAGGAAGTCAACCAGAAATCAGTCCATGTAGTCATCTTTTCTGTAGCACTTTTTGGTCTATGGAGTCCTTTGACAGACAGTCTCATTCAGCTGCTGCTGTAAGAGTGTGTATAGTTCTTGCTGTCAAATTCATTGTACAGGTGGGGACGTGGGAAGCTAATAGAGGTCAGGTACTATGCCTAAAAGGCTTAATGTGATTCGAAGCCACAGTATTAGCAATGGGTTTTTCACACTTACACCTTGGCCTTTTGGCTTCAAATCCCTGATTCTTTCCTTTATACCACAATACCTCTTTGGTTATTCTGTGAAAAAATACTGAGCAATGTATACATATGATTCATTTATTATAATAATTCAATGCCAGGTAACATGATTAACATTGTAATAGTGGGTGGCAAAACATTATGTGTTTTATAGCCTGGGTTAGATTTATTTTTGATTCGACAAGTATTTATTGAGCATTCTCTTTGTACAAATTACGGTGATAGGTGTTACTTGTGAAAAGTATTCTTAAGAGGAAGATATTAAGCATTTTAACATTGAGCACATTCCCTGTGGTTTCTGATATTCTGTAGTGCCTAGAACCAGGCACCATTTAGCTGGCTGGTTTTTGATTTTCACATTATGTTGAACGCTGTGCTGGCTATTGTTCTCTTGTTCCTTTAATGTAAGAGCTGTTTTCCAATACTAAAAGCAAATGCTTCTGATTTGTGGTAGGCATATCATGCGGCAATCAAGGCGTTGATTAGGGCTAGGCATCCGTTTAAACTGGTTCCTTTCTAGGAGGGTCACTTGACAGTCTCATTGTTAACTGATGATGATCTAGCAAACTGACCATTTTGACCGTTTTTGTTGTCATCCTATTTTATTCTTTTCTAGCATCTTTGAAAATTTGCATGTAGGATGAGATACTGAGAATGTTGATCAAGCATAGAATGAATAGCAATTGAAGTTCAGTAAACCTATTTGAACTTTTTTTTTTTTTGTAAGTTCTTACAACATAAATACACTCTTATTCAAAAATCCCCTACTATGTCATTGTTTTTTTTTTTTTTTTTCCATAGTTCCATTTGCTTTTGTTGTCCCTGTGCTGTATTTCTTTCCTGTATTTCTCAGCTGGCTGAAATGCTGCTTGTCCTTCAAAGCCTATTTCAAATAGTCCCTCTTCTGGGTTGCTTTTTTCCGAGATCCCTGACTTCTGTTCTCTGCCCTTCTTAAGTGCTTTGTTTATACTTCTGTTATGTTGGCAGTTGGGCTTAATTCTGTATAATACCTGCACCACTTTCTCACCTGCTCTCAGATACATACACCAGCTTCTGAATTCCCTGAGAACCAGAGCATATCTCATTTATTTTCTTATCTCTTATTGCTTAGTACCAGGCACAGTGCCTTGAACCAGTAAGTCATCCACAAAATTAAGTGGATCATTAAGTTTGAAAGGGGACCACCATTCTTAGCCCAATTATATCTTTTATAGACTTTTAATTTTCTCTAATTACAGAGAGTCAAAACTCTGGATCTCAGTTCATGTTTAAAATATGTAAGCCTGGGGGCACCTGGGTGGCTCAGTCATTGAGTGTCTGCCTTTGGTTCGGGTCATGATCCCGGGGTCCTGGGATCAAGCCCTGCAGTGGGCCCCCTGCTCAGCAGGGAGCCTGCTTCGCCCTCTCCCACTTCCCCTGCTTGTGTTCCCTCTCTCATTTTCTGTCAAATAAATAAATAAATTAAATCTTTAAAAAAAAAAAAAATGTAAGCCTGGGTCCAGATGTGTTTTGTGCAGATATATCTGGATTTGAGTTTCATTGGTGGAAAATGGGAGATGGCCCCTCTTCCCCCGCCCCAAGTTTGTTGTCTTCTGCATTTATTAAAAAGGTGGAGAGAACAAAGTTATTGGGGGCAGTGAGTAGTCAGTCACTGTAAATTATATACGTGTTCCTGGAAATGATCCCAGAAATGTCTTAAGCTACAGAATCTTTTAATCAAAGGCAGGACTGACTTTTTCAGAAGACTGTTTCATGTTCCTGGACAGCTCTTCATGCAGATTTCTGCCTGAAAGAGGATGGTTCATAACTCCAGCATAGGTTTTCCTGTAGAACGTGCAAACATCAAACCTGACGATATGTTTCAGTTAGTCATTTGTAAATTATAATCATGGATACTTTGCATTCTTTATATGAATGACTTTTCATTTTCTGTCTTTTATGATGGGGATGTTGGACTTTTGCTTTTAGGAACCTAGTGCCTTTCAGACAGACTGTCCTTGTTATCATTAAAATTTTGAGGGGAGATGAGAAGTTATCAGAGAAGCGTAGGTTCTCATATCCGCTAATCCTGACATAAAAGCAGTCAGGGCCTGGAAGATAGCAGAACCCCACATGCACAGACAACGTAGGATCTAGAGTAAACTAGATGACATGTAATCCCCACATAGGGTGTCCAGACGTGTATTGCAGAAAGTGGAGGAAAGGCAGCCTGGTTTCTGTCGTGTCCAAAAATCGGTTACACGTACTCCTGGAGGACATGGTGGGCCAGTGTGGAAACAGCAGCTGAAACCAGGAGGGGACAAGGGAGGCATGGTAAAGATGAACCAGTGTTTCTGGAGCAGTCTTGGCCTATGACTTTTGAAACGAACCTGTTAAAACCTCCTTCTAGACAGGCCTTGCTTTGAGGAGAAATGATTGAGAATCGAGTATGGATTGAGCAGGAGCAAAGGATAGAGAAGTATCAGGTAAGGGGGAGGGAGGGAAACAGAGCCGAGAAATCTCATAAAAGAATGGTTGTGTTTTGAATACTGGGTGAAAGCAGAGGAATATGTTACTCTAGAGCCATATAGCTACAGAAGCTATACTGACCCACCCTGCTTTTCTATGAGAAAGTTCCTTCCAGTTTTATCTGTTTATCTGCTGTGTCTTTATTGCCTGTAGACGTAATTCTGCTCCTGGTTGGTGTTTCCCTTTTTACTTTCTATAAATATATACCTACGTATACTGCACATACCATACTTTATACATATAATTATACCATATGTTATATACATATAATTATACAAAATATAAACCATTATATATACATACATGTATAATTTATACATACTATATATAATGATACTATACATGTATACATATAATTATACTATATATAAAACCATTATGTATACCTTATAATTATATGTAATTATGTGTAACTTATGTATAATAATGAGTGGAGTAATCTAATTTAAATTTATTTAAATTTATAATTATTTGCAGTTATCTTTTACATGTAATTTATATATGTATATGTAATTTTATATGTCAAAGAGACAGAACAAGGAGCATAATAGTATTTATAGGCAATATAAGTCCACCAGACTTAAAACTGTTACATGATGTTCCAAAATGAACTAAAAGAAATTCAGAGAAGAGAGCTGCTCTGAGGGAATAGCATAGATTATAAACTCAAAAAAGGTGAGTAGAGAAGAAAAAGATTTGAAAAGAGCTGAAAGCTAACAGGACGGAATTAAAAATCACAGAGAAACTAACTTTAGAAATGGAGACTGAACTAGAAAGGACACGAGAGTGTATAAACCCATGGGTAGGGCACCTGGGTGGCTCAGATGGTTAAGCGTCTGCCTTCAGCTCAGGTCATGATCCCAGGGTCCTGGGATCGAGTCCCGCATCGGGCTCCCTGTTCAGCGGGGAGCCTGCTTCTCCCTCTGCCTCTCTCTCTGTGTCTCTTATGAATAAATAAATAAAATCTTTTAAAAAAATAATAAACCCATGGGTAATGCCTTAAGAATAATAGAAGATGGAAAAGTGAAAACTTGAAAATATATATATATTATGTATATAAGCATATATTATATATATATATATCCAAAATATATATATATACAAAGGAAATGAAGAGATAAAAGCACGTGGGGAAACTTCCAGGTTCCTGTCCACCATGTCAGACGCTTGGAGGTTACCACTCTGTCCTAACAAGTAAAAGGTTGGGCAAAGTGAAAAATCAACAACCCTTCTTAGATCCATGAGGTCACAGGGCAAACTTGTACCCCCCCCCAAATTGAAGAGACTGACAGGCAGGTGCAGAGAATCACAGCTCACGTGAGTAGCAACCGCTGCAGGAGCCAGTGCTGGGTGGGGAAACCTGAATTGGAACTGATGAGTTGCTGGAGGCTCAGTGTGGACAACTCTAAGAGTTAGAAAATCCAGGGGGATCCAGCTGTGCATGGGGACCCACGCTTTTGGGAGTCTTACCTCCTGGGGTTCTACCAGGTTCTCACAGCAAATGTTGGAGAAAAATTTCTTGTGCTTCTGCCAGGGAGAGGGGAAAAAGAATCATTTTGAAATAATCCAGAGTATTATGTTCTTAACAAGGTCTGCCCTCCAGAGAGACTGTTTTGCCAGAACGCAACCTGCTGGGATTGTATCAGTGAGTAACCCAACTGGGCGAAAGGAAATACCCAAGTCCAGCCCACTCTTGCCATCCTGTCCCACCTAAGGTGGGTGGAAACTGAGAAACCTGTGAAGTTCACAATCCAGAGGCACAGGCTCACTGAGAGAACGAGACTTAATAGAACCATAAAACACTTCCTCCTCCCATACCTTACCATCGCATTACCAAAGGCTTGTTTACTGCAATTCCCTTTACCCAAAACATCCTGTGTGTCTATCAAGAAAAATATCACATACTAAAAGGCAACAAACACTGTTGGAAGAGACAGAGCAGGGATCAGAACTAGACTCAGATATGGCAGCAGTGTGGGAATTATCAGACCAGGAATTTAAAACAACTATGATTAATATGCTAAAGGCTCCAGTTCATAAAATAGACAGCCTGCAAAAACAGATGGGCAATGTAAGCAGAGATGGAATTCAAAGAAAGAAAATGCTGGAGAACAAAAACACTGACAGAAATTAAGAATGCCTTTGGTGGCTTATTATTAGACTGGACTCGGCTGAGCAAAGAATCTGAGTTTGAGGATATCACCATAGAAACCCCCAAAACTGAAAAGTAAAGGAAAATAAAAAAGGATTGGATTAAAAAAAAAAAAAGACAGAATATTCAAGAACTGTAGGACAACTACAAAAGAGCTCTAGAAACATGAAGGAATAAGAAGAAATATTTGAAACAATAATGACTGAGAATTTCTGCAAGTTCATGTCCTACATCTAACCACAGATCCAGGAAGTTAAGATAACACCAAGAAGGATGAATGCAAAAACCCCACTACATATAGGCATATCATTTTCAAGGTACAGAAAATTAAAGGTAAAGAAAAAATCCTGAAAGAAGCTAGAGGAAAAAACAACTTACCTATAAAAGAGAAAAATAAGAATCACATCCAGTTTTTTAGAAACTATGGAAGCAAGAAGAGAATGAAATATTTAAAATGTTGGGAGGGAAAAGCTATCAACCTAGAATTCTGTTTCATAGAAAATTGCCCTTTAAGAGTGAAGGAGAGAGGACTTTCTCAGAAATCGAAGACATCTGTTGCCAGTAGACTTGACTTAGAAGAAATGTTGAAAAAAGCTCTTCAGCAAGAAGGAAGCTCAGAAACTTGAGTTTATGTAAAGGAAGGAAGGAAGCATTGGCGAAGGTAACATTAAAATTTTTTATTTTTCTTATTTTTAATTGATATAACAGATAAAAGTTTGCTCAGAGTAATAACAGCAACGCTGTATTTGCCTGTGTATGCTTACGTACAAGTGAAATGAATAACAGCAATGCTACAAAGGATGAGAGGGATGAATTAGGGTTATTTTGTTATAAGGTATGTCCACTATCCATGGAATATGAGCATAATGTTACTTGAAAGCGGATTTGGATTAGTTGTGAATGCATATTGCAGACTCTAAGAAAACCACTTTTTAAAAGTAAACCAAAAAAAGTAAAACTTATATGTAAAGGAGAGAAAATAAAATCATGTGAAATGTTCAGTTAAAGCCAGTAAAGGCAGAAAAAGAATGGAAGACAAAAGTGGAAACAAAGAATAACGGCAACAAATAGAAAACATAAACTAATATGGTAGATCTTAATCCACTTACGTCAATAATTACTTTGAACATTAGTGGTTTAAATGCATCAATTAAAAGACAGAGCTTGTCAGACTGGATCAAAAATGACACCCACCTGTTTCTTGCCTACAGGAAACTTACCTCAAATATAAAGACACAGGTTAAAAGCAAATGGTTGGAGAAAGATATATCATGCTAACAATAATAAAGAAGTAGGAATAGCAGGCTTCAAGGTAAGGAAAGTTATCAGGGATTAAGAAGGGCATTACACGATTATAAAGGAATCTGTTCTCGTAACAATCCTTAACATGTATGTGTCTAACAACAGAGCATCAAAGCATGTGAGGCAAAAACTGAAAGGACTACAAGGAAAAATAAATGAATCCATTGTCTCAGGTGGACACTTCAACACCCCTTTATCAGAAATGGGGAGACCTAAAAGGCAGAAAATTAGTAAGGGCGTAGTTGAACTACACAACACTATCAATCAACTGGATATAATGGGCATGCATGGTTTACTTCACCCAGCAATAGCAGAATACACATTTTTCTCAAGCTCATATGGACACATTCACCAAGATAGACCATATTCTGGGCCATAACATACAACTTAACAAATTTAAAAGAACAGAAATCCTACAATATCTGATCTCAGACAACACCTGAATTAAAATAGAAAGGTAAAAAATGTCAAGATACTTGGAGATTAACATGCTTTTAAATAACACATGGTTAATAAACCTATGATAAAGAATATATTTTGAACTAAATGAAAATGAAATCACAACCTATCAAAATTTGTGAGCTGCAGCAAAAGCAGTGTTTAGGGGGGAAATGTAAAGTACTGAGTGCATCTATTGAAAAAGAGGAAGATCTAAAATCAATAATCTAAACTCCCATCTTAGGAAACTAGAAAGAGAAGAACAAATTAAATCCAAAGAAAGCAGAAGAAAAGAAAGAGAATTAGAGCAGAAATACATGAAATTGAAAACAGAAAATCAAAGAAAATCAATAAAAAAAGCCATTTAATTGAAAAGATCAATGAAATCAATAAGCTTCTAGCCAGGCTAATTAAGAAAAAAAAAGAGAATACAAATTACTAATATCAGAAACAAGAGACATCACTATAGATCCCATGAACATTAAGTAGATAATAAAGCAATATTATAAATCTGTGCCCACAGATTTCATAAACTAGGTGAAATGGACCAATTCCTTGAAAGACACAATCTGCCAAAATGCACAGAAGAAGTTACAGACAATCTGAATAGGCTTATAGTATTAAATTGAATCAACAGTTAATAACTTTCCATACTAAAAGCAACAGGCCCAGATGGATTCACTTGTGAATTCTATCAGACATTTAAAGAAGAAACTATATGGGTTAATGATAATCTCTTTCAGAGGATAGAAGCAAAAGAAATACTTCTTAACTCATTCTCTGAGGCCAAGATTACTCTAAGATCAAAACCTGACAAATACAAGAAAAAAAAACAAAACTACAGACCAATACCTCTCATAAACATAAATGTAAATAAAATTATTAACAAATTGAATCAAACAGTGTATAAAAAGAATTATATGCCATGACCACATAGGATTTATTATCCCAGGTAAGCAAGGCTGGTTCAAATTCAAAAATCAACCCCTATAAAGGAAAAAAGGAAAAATCACAGGATCATATTATTAGGTACAGAAATAGCATTTGACAAAATCCAACATCCATTTATGATAAAAACCCTCAGTAAACTAGGCGTAGAGGGGAACTTTCTCAACTTCATGAAGACTATAGAAAATCTATAGCTAACATCTTAGTAGTGAGAAGCTTGAAGTTTTCTTACTAAGATCAGAAACAGAGGCTATGGACTCTGAGAAACAAACTGAGGGTTCTAGAGAGGAGGGGGGTAGGGGATGGGTTAGTCTGGTGATGGGTATTAAAGAGGGCACGTTCTGCATGGAGCACTGGGTGTTATACGCAAACAATGAATCATGGAACACTACATCAAAAACTAATGATGTAATGCATGGTGATTAACATTAACATAATAATAATAAAAAAAAAGAAACAAGCCGCTCTCACCACTGATTTTCAACATTATGCTGGAAGTATTAGCTAATGCAATGAGATAAAGAGAAGGGGCACCTGAGTGGCTCAGTCAGTTAAGGTCTGCCTTCGGCTCAGGTCATGATCCTGGGGTCCTGGGATCGAGCCCTGCATCAGGCTCCCTGCTCAGTGGCGTGTCTGCTTCTCCCTCTGCACCAACCCTGTGCTTGTGCACTCTCTTTCTCTCTCTCTTTTTTTTTTTTAAAGATTTTATTTATTTATTTGACAGAGAGAGAGATAGTGAGAGCAGGAACACAAGCAGGGGGAATGGGAGAGAGAGAAGGAGGCTTCTTGCCGAGCAGGGAGCCCGATGTGGCACTCGGTCCTAGGACCCTGGGATCATGACCTGAGCCGAAGGCAGACGCTTAACGACTGAGCCACCCAGGCGCCCTGCACTCTCTTTCTCAAATAAAATCTTAAAAAATAAGAGAAGTAAAAGGCATACAGGTGGGGAAGGAAGAAATATAACTGTTTGCAGATGGTCTGCTTATCTATGTAGAAAATCTGAAAGAATCAACTAAATAAGCAGTTATAGCAATGTTGCAGGATACAAATTTAATATACAAAAGTCAGCTGCTTTCCTGAATACCAGCAATGAGCAACTAGAATTTGAAATTTAAAACACAATACCTTGGAGTGCCTGGGTGGCTTAGTCTGTTAAGTGTCTGCCTTAGGCTCAGGTCATGATCCCAGCATCTTGGGATCAAGCCCTGCATCAGGCTCCTTGCTTAGCGGGGAGCCTGCTTCTCCCTCTGCCCCTTTCTCTGCTCATGCTCTCTTGCTCAGTCTCTCTTTCAAATAAATAAAATCTTAAAATAAAATAAAAAACACAATACCATTTATCTTAGAATGCAAAAAAAAAAAAAAAAACCTTAGTTATAAACCTAAGAAAATATTACAAGATCTGTAAGATAAAAACTATAAAACTCAGGTGAGAGATAGCAAAGAAGAGCTAAATAAATGCAGAGATATTCTATGTTCATGAATAGGAAGACTCAGTATTATCAAAATGTTAGTTCTGTCAGACTTGATCTGTAGATTTAATGCAATGCCTATCAAAATCCCAGCAAGTTATTTTGCAAATATTGACAAACTGTTTTTGAAGTTTATTTGGAGCATCCAAAGACCCAGAATAGACAGCATAATATTGAAGGAGAAAATGAAGTTGTCTTAAAAACTAGAGGATTAAAGATTGACAGTGTGATCTTGGTGAAAGAATATACCAGTAGATCAGTGGAACAGAATAGAGTCCAGAAATAGACTGACAAATACAGTCACTGATTTTTGTCAAAAGAACAAAAGGAATACAATGGAACAAAGGCAGTCTTTCTAACAAGTGGTACTGGAATAACTGGACACCTTAGTGCAAAAAAAAAAAAAATCTAGACAGACATGATACCCTTCACAAAAATTAACTCGAAATGGATCGTAGACTTTAAAATACAAAACTATAAGATCCTAGAAAATAACATAATAGAAAACCTAGGTAATGTTGGATATGGTGATGACTTTTTAGATAAAACAGCAAATGTACAACCCATGAAAGAATAAGTTAGTAAGCTGGACTTCATTAAAATTAGAAACCTGTGTTCTGGGGAAGACAATGTCAAAAAATGAGAAGATTAGCCTTAGACTGGGAGAAAAAACTTGCAAAAGATACTTCTAATAAAGGACTGTTAACCAAAATATCGAAAGAACTCTTAAAAATCAAAAGTAAGAAATAAACTGATTAACAAATGGGCCAAAGACCTTAACAAGCACCTCACCAAAGAAGATCTCTATATGACAAATCAGCACATGAAAAAATGCAGCACATGATATATCATTAGGACAGTGCAAATGAAAACGAGATACCACTAGACCTATTAGAATGGCCAGATTCCAGAACACTGACAACACCAAATGCTGGTGAGCATGTGGAGCAATGGGAATTCTCACTTATGGTCTGTGAGAATGGGGAATGGTTCAGCCACTTTGGAAGACAGTTTGGTGGTTTCTTACAAAACTAAGTATACTCTTACCACAATCCAGTGATTGTGCTCCTTGGTACTTACCCAAAGGAGTTGTAAAACTTACATACACACAAAAACTTGCACATAGTTATTTATAGAAGCTTTATTTGTAATTGCCAAAACTTGGAAGCAATCAAGATATCCTTCAGTAAGTGAATGGATAAATAAACTGTGCTATATACAGATGATGGAATATTATTCATCATTAAAAAGAAATGAACTATCAAGCCACAAAAGGACATGAAGAAAATTTAAATACCTGCTAATGAGTGAAAGAGGCCAATCTGAAAAGGCTATGAACTGTATGATTCTTGCTATATGACATTCTGGAACAGAAAGAACTCTAGAGACCGTGAAAAGATCAGTGGTTGCCAAGGGTTAGGGAGGACAGGAAGGGTGAAAAGGTGGAACATGGAGGATTTTTAGAACAGCAAATTTATTCTGTATGATAATATAATGATGGATACATGTCATATATTTGTCAAAATTCATAAGATGTACAGCACCAAGAGTAAACCCTAATGTAAACTATGGACTTTGGGCAATTAAATGCATCGGTGTCATAACAAATGTACCACTGTGGTGGGGGATGTTAATAATGGGGAAGGCTGTGCAGATGTGCAGGCAGAGAGTGTATGGGAAAATACCTGTACCTTCCATGCAGTTTTGCTGTGAACCTAAATCTGTAAGAAATAGTCTGTTTATGGGGGCTCCTGGGTGGCTCAGTTGGTTGAGCGTCTGACTCTTGATCTCAGCTCAGGTCTTCATCTCGGGGTTGTGAGTTCAAGCCTCGTGTTGGGCTCCATACTGGGCGTGGAGCCTACTTAAAGAAAAAAAGAAGAAAAAAAGTCTATAAAAAAGAACAACAGAACATGTTAGAAGAACATCTAATGTACTTATAATAAAAGACCCTGGGAAGAATACGAAAGCTCAGGAACACTTGCTTGAAACTACACATTGAAAATGCATAGTGCATACCTCGGAAAACCAACTTCTTAGCTGGCCAGGACAGATTATTTTAGTAAACTATATTCATTAAAGGTAAAGAAAAAAAAATCTGTTGAATCCAGGCAAAAAGGCAAGTCACTTTTAAAAGAGGTCACGTTGTCATCAGATTTTATAACACCAGTGCTTTATGCCAAGTGAAAATGGAGTAATATATCAAGAAACTCAAGGAAATCTGAGTCAAGGGTTCCAGCCAAACTGACTTTTCATGGAAAAGCCAGAAACAAACTATTATGAATGTGAAAAAATTTGGGGATATTGTTTCCGTGAGCCCTTCTTTAGGAATTTACTGGAGAATGAGCTCCAGTAGAGACTCTGGCAGGAGGACTGGTTGGAAGCAAGCAATGAGCATTTATTCAAGTTGTTGAGGCTCATGATTTTGAAGGAGAGAGCATCACGAGAAGTGGGTCTATGTTCAACACTGTGAAGTTGGTAGACTACCAAAAATGGGAGAAGAGTGAGGGGAGTTTGCAAAAATTATATTAAACTTTCATATAAGTAACTGTAAGTGGACTTGACTGACCTATTAAAATAAGAACTTAAATTTTTAGGATTGATTAGCAAAGGCAAGTGTGACATTATATCTACTGAAACAGATACAGAAAGTACAAATAAAAGGATGGACAAGGATATACTAAGAAGCACAAATAAAAATAGAGTTTCTCAAACTCATTATTGGATAAGGCATAATTCAGACCAAAAGCCTTGAAAAGAGACAAGGATATCTAATAATTTTAAGGGGTATACTTCTCAGTGAAGATTACATAGGTATATGCACCCAGTAACAGAAACCACTTCCACAAACCAAAAACTATAGATGCCAAGAGAATAGAGTACAGATTAATAATAGAGGAGATATAACACACTTCGGGTAGAAAAAATAAGTAAAATGCTTAGTATAAAAGCTCACTGAGGTCGACCTTATAAAGACATGTCAAGACTTGAACCTCAGAGTATACGTTTTTAAAACGTTCACATAAAACATTAAAGAATATTGACCATATCTTAGGTCACACACACATACACAAAAACAGTAAATTCCAAAGAGCAGCAATAATATAAACATCAGTCTAAAGAAATAAAACTAGAAATTGATTTTCCAAAAAAAAAAAAAAAGCCAAAACCCAACTAAAGTCCCTTCTACGTAAGAATTAACAAGTCACAGTATTAAGTGTTGAGTGAACGTAGAAGTATCAAATAAAACTGAAGAATTTCTTGAACACAGAATGAATACGTGATGTTGTAGAATATGTGGGACACAGCTAAGGAAGCTATGAGAAGAGAGGTTTTAGCATCAAATGTATATATCAATAAAAACAAAAAAAATAGGGGCGCCTGGGTGACTCAGTTGGTTAAGTGACTGCCTTTGGCTCAGGTCATGATCCTGGAGTCCCAGGATGGAGTCCTGCATGGGGCTTCCTGCTCAGCGGGGAGTCTCCTTCTCCCTCTGACCCTCCTCCCTCTTGTGCTCTCTCTCTTTCTCTCTTATTCTTTCTCTCAAATAAATAAAAAAATCTTAAAAAAAAATAAATGAATCAACCACATTAAAAACTAGAAAAAAAACAAAGTAAACAAAAGAAAGCAACAGGATGGAATTAACAAAATAAAAAGGAAATGGATGCGTTAAAGATTGGTTCTTTGAAAAAAAAAATCAATAGGCAAACCACTAATTCAATCAAAAAGAAAGCACAAATATTCAAATATTAAAAGTTTCATAAAGGTAGGAGGGGGTAATGATAGAAACAGAGGAAATTAAATCATAAGAGACCATTTGCTCAATTATATGCAAGTGGATTTGAGGATCTTCATGAAATGAATCACTTTTTAGAAAAAATTAAATTTACCACAGAAAGTCTAAACAGGATAATTATCAGATAAATAAAGCAGTAAAAGAATTTTCTGACAGGAAATACACTAGAGTCAGATTATCCCTTAGGTATATTATTCAAATTCTAAAGCCTAAGAAAGAAAACCTCCACATTTATTTCATCAAGTAAGTTATAAAATGGATTCTAAAAATCTTTAAAAAATTACTTTGGAAAATTATTGATCAGTTTCACTTAATGAATATTGATACAGAAATCTGAAATAAAATATTTTTTTAAAGAAACCAATGTTGCATTAAAACAAACATCATGACCAAGTAGTTTGTTCCAGGAATCCAAGAGTGGCTCAATATAAAAAAATATATATATATAATTAGTAATTTCTTCATATTAGTAGTGCTAAGGAGAAAAACCTTTTGGACATCTCTGAAGATAGGGAAAAGTCACTTGACAAAATTCAGAGTGTATGTTTCAGAAGCTAATAAAAATAGGAGTTGGTGGATAGCTTCACTAATGTTATTTTACAAACACAGACTTGAAAAGTCAATACTTTATTTACAGGGGATCACTCATCAGAATTAGGCATAAGTTAAGGATATTCATTATCTCTCTGTTGTCCATGTGTGTGTTGGAGGCTTGAGCCAATGTAATTAGACCTAGAGATTTAAGCTTGGATATGAAGAGACAGTTGCAGATGACTTGATGATCTAGCTAAAAGTCTGAAGAAAATCAGTGGAAAAACTACTGCAAAATGGATTTATGAGAGAAATCCATAAAATAGGTGGTTATAAAAATGAAGGTATCAATAGCCTTCATGTATATTGTCCAGTTAGAAAGGATATTGAAACATACGCATGTATGGAATGATACTTGGCGTGCCCACACATATATGTGTGTACGAGTTTAAGTGTATATTAACTTAGAATCAGTAATAGTCTTAGGTCAATCTTTTGTCAATAGTCATGAAGTCTCCCAAAAGAGAAAATTTATTAAAAAAAAATTCTTAATGATCTTATTGTGACAAGCATAGTTTTCTGGTGTTACTCTTTGTGGACTCAGGGCAGAGATGAATAAGAATTTTTAAGATCTGTCTCAGCCTAATACTTCAGTGCTACTGTATTTCTAAGACTGGTCCATATCCACCGCATGTATTAAAACAACACTGTTGATTTTTTTATCAGGCTTCCAAAAAGGAAGTTGAGCCTTGTCAATAGAACAATCTCAAAAGCTCTTTCCATTTCTTCTAATTTCTCTGGCATCACTTTAATTAAAAGTGTGTTTTTCCTTAATGGAACATGATAGAGCAATATTTTATCTTCAGTGACTTCTCATTTCAGGGTATTATTCACCACTATAAATAATGCATTAGGATATTAATGATGCATAATAGTTGTGATATTCCAGATGAACTGTTCTTCTTATTCAAGTGAAAATTTTTGAATAATAAAAATGTCAGTATAAAATAAATGCTGGATGAAGTAAGGAAGATCCACTTTAAAAATAAAGTTTATGAGACATTTTAAGCAACAGATGGTAGTTTCTCAATGTGTTTCCTCTGAAGATTAATATAATTATAGGAAAATAAATATTAACATTGTTGTTTTTTATTTACTTTATTATGATTTTCACAGAATTTTGCTTTGGGCAAAAGGGAGGAAAAAGGCCAATGTGGTTGTGAAAGAACATAAATGATCAGTAGCCATGTTTGTTTCTCAAAATCCTTGTGTTTTAGTTATATAATTATTTCTTTGCCAATACTTTAAGAGGAAAACAAAGGCAATGGTAAGTGTGGCAGAAAGGAAACATCCTAATTTTGAATATCCAGTTGACGGAGACTCAACGATTGAGTACTTACACAAAGTTCTGCTGGAATGGAAGCATCGTGCGGAAATGCCTAACAATTTTTAGCCAGTTATTTATGGCCAGAGTAGAACTATTCGTTAACTTGTAATTTGTAAGCTGTGTGGAAATGGTTGTTCTTAGTGTCTTACATATACGTTGATGCTGCTACCCGGTTAGGAAAGGGTGGTGATACAAAAGGACAAAGATGACATAATTGAAATCCCCCAAGTAGGAAGCATTCTATGGGATACTTGAATAATACCACAATGATAGATTGTCTTAGGAGCTATGGATTCATTCTTGGAATCTTTTAAAGACTTTAAAGAATTCTCATTATAGTCAAAACTGAGCTTCTGATTCCCCATTATGTTTCTTGAAATAAAAACTTGAGAAAACCCTGAAATCTAAGACTGGAAAACAATCTAAAATCTGGGAGAGGAATCTACTAGTTATAAGGCAGGTGGTACCAGTTGGAGAAAAACCTACCTGGAGTTCACTTCGACACACATAGGTTCACCTCAAACACTCTAGAAAGGTTGGCAGACACTTGAATCCACCTAACCAACCTACCTGCTTTTGCTCAAGGGACTGTGCTAACAAGGAAAGTGAACAGCAGTGTGTTGGTCCCTCCAGTGACTCCCGTCACCTCAATTCACACTCCTGCCAAATGGCATGGGCGTTGGTGGGCATGAAACTGATGACCTGTTGCATTCTGGAAGCTTTGGTCCTCACAAATAAAAGTACCTAAGGCATCTGCAGAGAGAGGAGCAGCATTGTCCTGGAGGCACATGCTAGGACTTAGGACTTTGATGATGGCATACTGATTATAGCAGTAGAGAACAGAACTAAGAGAAGGGAAGGAGAAGCTGACAACTTAGATGATCAGGGCTGAATTAAATGGAAGCCTGTAAAAACCTGAAAACTGAAGGAGGGTCTTATACAGTTTTACTTTCTGGATCTGAAAGTATGGTTTAGCCATCACTGGAGTGAGCACAACTGTAGCAAATGATGATCTCACATAGGGGTTGACACACTTTTTCTGTAAAAAGGCAAATAATAAATTAGGCTCTGTGGGTCATATGATTTTGTCGCAGCTACTCACCTCTGACATTGTAGCATGAGAACAGCCATAGACAGTAAGTAAACAAATGAGCACCCTTGTGTTCCATAAACACTATCTTTATGGGCATTTAAGTTTGAATTTCTATTTTCTGTGTCATAAAATGTTATTTGTGGGATTTTTTTTTTTTTTCCAACTATTAAAAAAGTATCAAAGCCACTTTTGGCTGCTGTGCCGTACAGAAACAAAAAGTGGGCCCGATGTAGTCCATGGGCTGTGGAGTGTCTGTAGCTGATAGGACATATCTTCTGTCAGGTGTATTCTTACAGGAGAAGCTAGAACAAATACAATGGGGGCAACAATTAAAGATATGACGTAAGAAGAATGTTCTGTCTGCAGGTTAAATGTCCTCGCACTATCCTAAAGTTTGGAAAGAGTGCTTCTGGCTAGAACTGTTAAGAGGTTTTATGAAGGTTAGAGGCATGTCATGTGAGCTGGACTTCTTGACCAGTGGTAATTAAGAGTTAATGATTGGGACGCCTGGGTGGCTCAGTCATTAAGCGTCTGCCTTCGGCTCAGGTCATGGTCCCAGGGTCCTGGGATTGAGCCCCACATCAGGCTCCCTGCTCAGCGGGGAGTCTGCTTCTCCCTCTGCTGCAGCACTTTCTCCCTCTCTGACAAATAAATGAGATCTTTTTTTTTTTTTTTAAGATTTTATTTATTTATTTGACAGAGAGAGAGAGAGCGAGAGAGGGAACACAAGCAGGGGGAGTGGGAGAGGGAGAAGCAGGCTTCCCGCCGAGCAGGGAGCCCGATGCAGGGCTCGATCTGAGGACCCTGGGATCATGACCTGAGCCGAAGGCAGACGCTTAACGACTGAGCCACCCAGGCGCCCCAATAAATGAGATCTTAAAAAAAAAAAAAAGTTAATGAATGTTTGACATATGAATGAGAGAACAAAGGAGTGAAATAGGAATAGAGATAAATAGAATGTGATGTGGAAAGAAGCCTTGCATAAGGAGGGTGAGGACAAAGGAACAGGAGAGGCATTTGTCTGTGAATAGGAATTCCTAAGTGTTCTGTTGGGGTGGGGCAGGGCTTCAAATGCCAGGTAACCCTTACAACTATATTTGAAAGATAAAGAGAGCCACTGAAAGCCTTAGGACAATGGACTGCATTATTTTAGGCTCTGCTACTATCAGACACAATCAAAGCCAGAGGCCGGTTATCCTGGCAAGGACAGATTTTAATCAGCGATATATTACTGCATTGGGGAAGGGAGTCCAGGGGGAACTGAACTCAATTTTGATTTGTGTGGAGGTGACTGGGTATGTTACAGGAGGAAGTGGAGAGAATGGCGGGGGGGAACATGAGGGCTTAGTCAAGTAAGAGAAGTGAGAAATTAAAAGGAATAGTCACAGTAAATGCTGTTTAGGAGAGCTGTGTCTGCTAGCTGGCAATTATTGAAGTTAGGATTCTGTTCTCCAGGCAATACTGGGGAACAGAGGTCCTGTCCTTCCTGATGATTACATTTCAAGGGAATGGCTTTCAGGTTTTCAAGAAAGACACTCTTGAGTTGCAGGAGATCTAGGTATATCCCAAAGGGACAGAGGAAGGATTCACAGTTGTAAAGCCTTTTTATTTAGTAAATGCTCTAAGAAAGGGTAGTAGGGCCTATTGCCAGGTGTTGGCCAGAACAAACTATAAAATCTTTTGGCAGCCTTGCCAGACAGGCCCTGAAGGGTGGCTAGGGTCATCCTAGGGGTATGGCATTAAGCTGTTGGAAACTGAATTATTAAGTCTTTTAATGTGTAGGGGAGGGGTATGGACAAAATCATTGTTGTTGAGAGTGTCTAGTTTTTATAGGCCAGTGTTGAGGCCTAGTCAAAAAGAGGGTTCTGAGGGCCCTGTAAGAGTTTGGTCAAGGAGTTAAATCACTGTCACTACTCACTGATTTGTATATTCGGACATGCATAACCTTCCCTGGAGTTGTAAACAATCCAGCCCGAGTTTACTGGAAGACTTGCCTTTGTGTACACTCGGTTCTCTCTCCTCCTGGAATGCCCTTGTATAGTGCGTCCCCTGAAGGAAGCCTTCTCATCCTCTAGGCCGCTGTCCAAGCAGGCCTGCCTGTCTAATACCTTCCTGCATTTATAATGCATCCCCTCCTCCCTGCAGAGGTAACTCTCTCTGGTTCTCACGCACTTTCTCCCTCCTCCTCGCTCTGTCAAGCAAAGTGAATTCCTTCTTCTACTGCACCTCTCCCTGCTAAATCACGTGTCCCTTTACACTGACTTTTTTGAAATTACTATGAAATAATCGAAAACACCTTCAGGCGGGGAGTATCTCATCTCATGTCTCAGGTACGTAACACATTTCTGAAGGAAGTAGATGATCCATGAATGGTTGTTGATTTTTACTAATTTTGTTTTTTCCTTTGGGCCAATGACTTGATTAATAGTGATGTATCTATTTTGACAGTTTACCAGTTTGTTAGGCTTTTTAAATCCTACTCTACCTTCTAAAAAATGCATACACACTGTCTTCACAATTTAAGGAGTTTAATTTAATGATTTTGATTTACCAGGGTAAATATTCATATTTGTGACTCTAATAGTGCATAATCCGGTACAGATTGATAATGGATTTGGTACAGTGCATTGCAGGAATAATTAATTTTCAACTTTATGTAAAGAGTGACTCTTTGTCAGCATGCTCATACATAATAAAAAATATAAGTAGTTGACAAAGTTGATACAGAAGGAAATGCTAGGATTTTTTTTGCTAGCATAACTATCGTGGCATAGAAAATTTTTAATTTCATATATTTTATAGTAAGTAATAAATAACTTGAGATTATATTTGTTTTATTTTGCTTAAATTATATGACAGACACCATTACTTATAAAATGCTTAACATGTATTTTACTATTAAAATATCCTCTCTCTTGAAAAACTTAATCAGGCTCACATTGGAGGAAAAAAAAAGAGACCTAAAATAGCCAGAGAACAACATAAGAGATTGATTTAATCAGATGTTCTGGTGCATCAGTTAGTAATCAGGGCAGATTCTGTAGAACATCAAATAAGGGAAGGACCACTATGAGCTGGGTTGTCAGCAAGGATTTCAGGGCTGAGATTTGCTAGAGGCAGGCTCTAGTTGGATTGGTGAGGAATGTCTTTGTGTCCCGTGCAGAAGGGGAGGAAGAGTGAGCCATGAAAGAACTTGACGGTGACCAAGAAGGGGCTCAAGAGGAGAACAAGGAGAGCACCAAGAAGAGGACAGGCTAGTTCAGAGTCAAAAGGTCAAAGGAGGAGAGCATTTTTGGTGGGAACAAAGGGATAAATAGTATCAACTATGGCTGAGGGGATAAGGAGTGGGGAAAAGTCCAGTGGATATGTGTAGAATACCTTTGGAGAAGTTAGAGTCATTTAAATATTGCACTGCAACTGAAAAACATGTTCGGGAAGGAGGTGAGTAAGCACTTGAAAAGATGGTTAATATCATCAGTTGTCGGGGCAGTGCATGTTAAAACCACAATGGTAAACCACTGCACAAACACTGCAACGACTGAAATCGAAAAGATGCCTATTACCAAGAGTTGACAGTACCAAGAGCAACTGCAGCTCTCCCGGTGTCGATCGATGGCAATGCAAAATGGCACATTTAGGAAGCAGTTTGGCAGTTTTTAAGCATAAATTTATGTAGAATGCACCAATCCATTCCCGGCTATTTATCTGCGTTATATACCCATGTCTCCGCTCAAAGTCTTACATGTTTGGAGCAGCTTTATTTATAAACTCAAATTTCCACCAATTTATAAAGGGATACTATATGTAGCAATAAAAAGAATGAACTATTAATCTGTGCAACAAGGTAGATGCAACTCAAGAGCTTTAAAAAGTGACAGAGGCAAGACACTAAAGACTACATAATGTGAGATTCTGTTCATATGAAATTGTAGGATGACAAAGCCACAGTGACAAAAAGCAGATCAGTGGTTGGCAAGGGCTGGAGGAAGGAGGTGGGAATTTACTGCAGAGACTCACAGTTGCTTTTATTCCATAAAATATATGGAAATGAATTTTTTTTAATGGTTGTGGTGATGGTTACATGGCTGGAAACACATGTTAAAGCTCATTAAGTTGTTGGGGGGCCTGGGTGGCTCAGTTGGTTAAGCGTCTGCCTTCGGCTCAGGTCGTGATCCCAGGATCCTGGGATCGAGCTCCACATCGGGCTCCCTGCTCGGCGGGAGCCTGCTTCTCCCTCTCCTCCCGGCTTGTGCTCTCTCTCGCTAGCTCTGTCACTATCTGTCTCTCTCTCTCAAATAAATAAATAAAATCTTTAAAAAAAAAGAAAAAAGCTCATTAAGTTGTATACCTTTACATGGCAAATTTTATTGCACTAAATCATATCTCAACAAAGTCGATGCTTTAAAAATCCAAAACAGAAACCACAAAGCAAAATAAGTACATACTTGATTACATTAAAGTTGAAGACTCCTGGATATCAACAGAAACCATTTAAAAAAAGCCTCAGATTGGGAGAAGGTATTTTTAACGTGTATATAAAACGGATAAAATGTTACTATCCAGAATGTATAAGGAACGTCTACCAATTAATAAAGAAGAAAGAATATCCAAGTAGAAAAATGTTCAACAAAACCTTTGAAGAAGTAGTCCACAGAAAAGAAAACTCACGTGGCTTCCAAAAATTTAAAAACATGCTCAAGATCATCAGTGATAAGGGATGTGCAAATTAAAATCACATTCTAATTCTCATGCATGAAGTTGGCAAAAGTTGGTAAGTCTAGCAGTGTAAAATGGTGGAAAAGATATGGATCAGTGGGAGTATTCACATAATCCTGTTAGGAGTATAAGTTGATACAACTACTTTGGAGAGCAATATTATACCGAATTATTTTATACCTATTGGTGTTAATTAAAATTATACCAATATTATACCTAAATGTTTAGGATGATAATATCTAGACCTTAGCAAACACACTCCAAGAAATATGCCTGGCCTAGACCAACTCTTGCACATGGGCTCATGAAAATATGTACATCCATGTTCATTTCAATATTTTTTTGTAGTAACAAAAGCAATCAAAAGACCCCTTACCTATTAGAGTGGTGAAATCCAAAATCCTGACAATACCGAATGCTGGCAAGGATGTGAAGCAACAGGAATTCTTATTCATTATTGGTGAAAATGCAAAATGGGGGGCGCCTGGGTGGCTCAGTCAGTGAAGCGTCTGCCTTCGGCTCAGGTCATGATCTCAGGGTCCTGGAATTGAGCCCTGTGTCCAGCTCCCTGCTCAGCAGGAGTCTTCTCACTCTCCCTCTGCCCTGGCTTGTGCTCTCTCTCACTCACTTTCTCTCTCTCTCTCTCAAATAAATAAATAAAGTCTTTAAAAAAATGCAAAATGGAAGAGGTACTTTTGGAGGATAATGTGTCAGATTCTTGCAAAACTAAACTTTTACCATATGATCCAGCAATTGTGCTCTGTGGTATTTACCCAAATTAGTTGAAAATTTATATTCACATGAAGTCTGCACACAGATTTTTTTAAAAATAAGCATTTAATTTTTTAGAGGATTTATTTGAGAGAGCATGGGAGTGGGAAGAGGGGCAGAGGGAGAGACAGAATCCTCATTCAGATTCCACGCTGAACGTGGAGCCCAACAGGGGGCTTGATCCCAGGACCCTGAGATCATGACCTGAGCAGAAATCAAGAGTCAGCAGCCTAACTGACCGAGTCCCCTAGTGCCCCTGCATACAGATGTTTATAGCAGCTTTATTTGTATGCAGTTGCTAAAACCTGGAAGCAACAAAGGTGTTCTTCAGTAGATGAGTAGAGATACAAACTGTGGTTCATCCAGACAATGGAATATTAATCAGCACTAAAAAGAAATGAGATATCAAGCGGTGAAAAGACATGGAGGAAACTTAAAGGCATATTATTAAGTGAAAGAAGCCAATCTGGAAAAGTTACATACTGCAGGACTGCAACTAACTGACATTCTGGAAAAGGCACAACTGTGGAGATAGTAAAAGGATCAGTGGTCACCAGGTGTTAGGGAGGAGGCTAGGATGAACAGGTGGAGCTCAGGGGACTTTTAGAGCTGTGAAAATACTCTGTATGATATTGTAATGGTGGATCCATGGCATTATATATTTTTCGAAGCCCATAGAATCTACAGCAGCAAGGATGAACTCTAATGTAAACTATGTACTTTGAATGATAATGATGTGTCAATGTAGATTAACCAATTGTAGCAAAGGGACAACTCTGGTGTGGGGAGATTGTGTGTGTTGGGAGGGATGGGGGTGGAGGGATATATGGGAAGCTTTTGTATTTGCTGCTCCATTTTGCTGTGAACCTGAAACAGCTCAAAATTTTTATTTTTGAAACATACAAAAGACCTCAGTAGGGAAATTCTCCAAAGGGAAATTGATAATTAAATTGTAGTATATTTAAACAACGTTAAATATACACAGTGAAACTATAAACATATCAACAAAAATAAATCCCAAGAACATAATGTTGAACAAAACTAAAAAGTCAAATTACAGATGGACACACAGTATGATACCAATTATTTATGTCATGTTACAGTATTAAAAATAAGTCTATAGCTAATATTAGAATATAGACATATATAGTAAAATTCTAAAAAAAAAATGCACTTGAATAATAAACACTAAGTTCAGTTGAACGGTTAGTACTTCCTCAGGGGAACAAGCAGAATAAAATCAGGGCTGGGTACCTAGATGCCTTCACGGTTATGTGATAATTGATTTTTTAGCTGGGTATTGAAACATGGGTGTTTATTCATTTATTTTTTTAAGATTTTACTTATTTATTTGAGAGAGAGCCAGAAAGCACAAGCAGGGGGAGCGGGAGCGGGACAAGTAGACTCTCTGCTGAGCAGGGAGCCTGATGCAGGGCTCGATCCCAGGACCCTGAGATCATGACCTGAGCCGAAGGGCAGCGCTTTACCGACTGAGCCTCCCAGGTGCCCGTGGGTGTTTATTATAGTACTTTTTTTTTTTTTTTTTTTACTATTTTGTATTTCTGAAGTTCTCCATTTGAAAACAGCTCGTGGAAAATGTTTGAGTTGTAGCTAGGTCATTTTTTAAAGTTTGTATTTAAATTCCAGTTAACATGCAGCATAATATTAGTTTCTGGTGTACAGTATAGTGAATCAGTAGTTCCATACATCACCCTGTGCTCATCATGACAGGTGCACTCCTTTATCCCCATCACCTATTTTACCTAAGCCCACACCAACCTCCCCTCTGGGAACCATCAGTTCATTCTCTATAGTTAAGAGTCTGTTTCTTGGTTTGCCTCCATCTCTTCCCCCCCCCACCCCCGCCTTTGCTCATTTCTTTTGTTTCTTAAAATCCATATGTGAGTGAAATCATATGGTATTTATCTTTCTCTGACTGACTTATTACCCTTAGTGTAATACTCTCTAGCTCCACCCATGTAGTAGCAAATGGCAAGATTTCATTCTCTTTTATGGCTGAGTGATATTCTGTGTGTGTGTGTGTGTGTGTGTGTGTGTGTGTGTGTGTGTGTGTGTATCATCTTTATCCATTCATCAATCGATGGACACTTGGGCTGTTTCCGTAATTTGGCTTTATAGATAATGCTGCTATAAACTTGAGGGTGCATGTACCCCTTTGAATTAGTATTTTTGTATTCTTTGGGTAAATACACAGTAGTGCAATTGCTGGATCATAGGGTAGTTCTATTTTTAACTTTTTGAGAAACCTCCATACTTTTTCTAGAGTGGCTGCACCAGTTTGCATTCCCACCGACAGTGCAAGAGGGTGCCCCTTTCTCTATACCCTCGCCAACACCTGTTGTTTCTTGTGTTACTTATTTTAGCCATTCTGACAGGTGTGAGGTGGTATCTCATTGTGGTTTTGATTTGCATTTCCCTGATGGTAAGTGATGGTGAGCATCTTTTCATGTGTTTGTTGGCCATCTGGCTGTCATCTTTGGAAAAATGTCTTCATGTCTTCTGCCCATTTTTTAATCAGATTGTTTAGAACATTTTTATAATGAAGAGTAAACACTCAAGTAATCTAGGAGGTTTTGACGTTATGAATAATAACTTTTGCCTCTTTATATTTACATTTTCAAGATTATGCCTTAAGATCCTGCAGAAGAAATTGATTCACTGGAAATTCATTCTAACTGAAAGTTTAGTATTGGGGTAAGATAGTCAACTTGGCGAATAGGAATATGGGAACGGACAAGAGCTAAGGATATTTGCTCTAGAGACTGTGGTGCAGCTGTTAGTATTAGCAGACTACTACTTGGACTTAGTGTTCATGCCACTAGTAACTAAAGTTTACCACCAGTCTTGGTTTGTAAGCTTCCATTTGCATAAAACGGAAGACCTAAGTCAGGCTTCCAGCTTTCATCTAGTCCCCCATACTTGTGGAGATGTTGACTGTGTATGGCATTCCTTTCTAATTTTCCCAGACGTAGCCTCTCAATATATTTAACATATATTGTTTCAGGTAGTTATTACCAATCAGTTGTACCTGAAATGAAACTGATTTGCCTCTTGGGTTAATCAGAATGGGCTAAGTTATGCTTAATAAGAAAAAAAAAAATCATGACCCCCCAAATCTCAGTGGCTTTCTATACAGCAAAGGTTTAATTCACATACATGTTACATGTCCAACACGGGTTAGGGGGCTCTGCTGCAGATGGTCACTCAGGAACCCCAGGTAACTAACACGTCATATCTATAATGGTTTCAGTTAGCATGGCAGGGGAAGAAGAGTATGGAGAGCTAATGTGTGTGTGTTTTGGTGTTTTGGTCCCAAGGAAGATACATGTCATCTCTGCTTATAGCCAATTGCTAGAGCTACTGGCTAATGGTCTGACATAACTGCAAGGAAGCTGGGAAATTTGGGGGAATCTCATGTCTATTCAGTAAGTACTCTGTGCTTCTGCCACTTGGGCATACTTGTAGAGTAGTAGGTTTCCTACTCTTTAGAAGGGCACAGTTGAAAGGAACTGCATTGAGTGAAGGGCAGGACCAGCTATAACCTGCTGTTCTATGTGTATATAATATAATTTATTATGAAATTTAGAATAATGAACATTTAAAGAAAGATCACCTGACTCAATCATTTAGTTTTATAAATGAGCAAAGTGAATCCTAGTAACTTACTCAAGATCATACAGATAGTGGGAGTGTTGGGTCTAAATTGAAAAAGAAATCAAACTGTCAATATATAGAGACAATATGATTGTCTACAGGAAAAATATAAGAGAATCTGCAGATGAATTAATAGGATTAATAAGATCATTCTGCACAGTTGCTCTATATAGGACTCATGCAGTAACATTACTATACTCTAACAATAACCGGATGGAAAATGTATTTTGGAATGGAATGGTATTCACATTAACACCAGAAATGATAAGACATATGAAACCAAGTGTTAAAAGGATGTTTGAGACCTCTGGTGGAAACATCAGTCTTACTGACAGACATGAGGAAGAAAAGAATGAAAGAGAATGTATTTTTTTGGGTAAACACATATATAATAATAGAAATTGTAACGAAACTTATACGTAAAACATGGATGAAGATGTTGGAGATTTGTAGAGAATGATTGCCTCATCACTGAATATGTATTGTCAATGTTAGGCTAGTATTTTGAAAAAGGAAACAACCTTTTAGGATGTGTTAACTTAAATATAATGTTTAAGAACTATATAATCCTTTGTATATAATCTCTGTTTGCTAACATTATATCTATCAAAAAATACCAGAGGATATTAAAGTGATTAAAAGAAAATAGATTTAGGCGCCTGGGTGACTCAGTTGGTTAAGCGTCTGCCTTTGGCTGGGATCAAGTCCAGAGTTGGGTTCCCTGCTCAGCAGGGAGCCTGCTTCTCCCTTTCCCTCTACCCCTCCCCACTGCTCGTGCTCTCTCTCTCTCTCTCACTCAAATAAATAAATAAAATCTTTAAAAAAAGAAAATAGGTTCTATTAATAGGTTCCGTAGAAAAACAGAAGTTTTGAGTTTGCCTTGTTTATCCAAGAAAATCAACTTAATGGCATTAAAAATACCAAAGTGGACTTGTGTAGCACTTAGAGTATGTGGCCATGGACCATTATTAGTATAATGCCTGTTTCTCAGTATCCTCAACTGTAGAATGTGTGAGGTGTAATTGTCCTTACCTTATGCCATCACTATAATGATTATATGAAATAAATTAAGAGTGCTTTGAACAGTGTGCTTTTTCAAGTGCACAGTAAATGTGGCCAGTGGTTCGTACTGCTCATTAGTATTTCTAACTAGGATGCTAATTGTTTTCCATTGTTACAGAAAATTAAATGTGCATATATTCTAAAAATTAGGTTGGATAGTTTTCCTGAAGACTTTATCTTAAAGTTAGTTAAGAGTGAAAATAACCCATGTAAACAGTATTGTAGATTTTCTATTTTCAGAAGTAGCAAAGTATGTCTTGGATAGTTTAGAAATTACTGGTTTTCAATTAGAAAGGAGGACATCCTCCCCCTTGAAAATCTCCTGTATGTTCTGTGAATTTTTGAACAGTTTAATTAATTCAACAAATGTTTATTGAGCATTAGTTTCGGGCTCCAAGGATAAAGTTGTGAATCCCTTAACATGAAAACAACTTCCCTTTATTGTGAAAACAACATGATCTTTGCTGCTGTTAGCTTTTATGCCTGGTTTGAGGATAGGAAGGAAGTATCTCTTTACAAATGGTTAAGTGCTATCCAGAGTCCAGTATAAGATGCTAATGGAACCTAAAGGAAGGTCATCTTGCCCAATCTTAGCATTTTGGATAAAGTGATGCCTAAATCAAGCCCTGAAGAATATGTGAGCTTATTTTGGGGAAGAACCGATAGATTAATAGACTATGGCTATACAGAAAGCTTACTTATTATATCTACACAGAGAGTAGATAAGCTCCTCAGAGGGGAATAAAACTTAGTTTTATCTTTGGGCAAACACAGAAATATAGTAATAGACTCACTTTTCATAAATATAGAGCCTACCTACTATGTGAGATGCACTTTAAGGTTTAAATCAACCTTTTAAGGATAGTTGTTTGGAAAGATTGTTGAATGGAGTCAACTTTTTAAGATATGGGTCTTAAAATATTGACATTTTATATCCATTGAATATATTACATTTCATTATTACTTTTTCAGGGATTTGACTGGTTGTATTGAGTGTCTTCTATTTTTATTTCTGATGAATGAAGTAAAATTGGTAATGAGTTAATAAGCAAAAGTTAAGTAGCTTAAAATGAGTAAGTTGATATATTTACTACTGTGGTATATTACGGTACGCTGATAGCTTTCCTTACATATATCTAAAGGTAAAAAATGATGAGCCCTGAGTTCTAAAAAAAAAAAAAAAAAATTGTTTCAATTTATGTTTAAATTTTTTCATTTTTGGTTTAGAGATCCTCTCAAGTAATTTTCCATCAGTATTAGCAGTTTCCAGACTTAACAGAGTAAAGTATTAGAGGTTTTTAAGAATATCTTTAATCCTTTTTCTTACTTGCTTAATATTTGATGAGTAAAATGAGAGTCTAGTTAAAATATAAAAATTATTTCTCTTAATTGGATCAAATTGGCCCAATAATGATGAACGTGTGTAATGGGCTGATGGTAGAAAATCTTATTTGACTAAGGGAGATTTTGAAGGCACTGTTATGTTGATACTGCTTTGGAGTGGGAGGCATATAAGTTGGAAGCACAGCATTTGTATTATGAGTTCAATTAAAGAAAAAGAATGTGAGAGAGCTTCTTAAAATATGAATCCCTTTTGAATGTCAAAAAGCTTTTAGGACTTTAATGTCATTGTAGTTATATATCTGGTGTCCATTTTTTGAGAAAAGGGGGCATGACTGGAAATACTATTTATAGTAACTACTGCTTATTTAAATAAAATGTTTTATTTGATTATTCAAATACATTTTTAAATCATATATGCAGTTGCAAATATATGTGTATATATTTACACACGTACCTACATATATGTATACAAGTATCTCCATTTTAATATGTATAAATTATTCAGTATACAGACAGTGCTTCTGGAATGTATGGTGGTTTCCCTGATTCCTTCTTATAATCCCTAATCTCTGGCCTGCAGATTGGCACCCACTGAATTATGTGTTGGGGATTTCAGGAAGAGTTATTTAACGTGGAGCATGAAGTCTTGTGAGAAGAGTTAGTGAAATAATATTAATGAGTGTGGGTTTGTTTTTCTTTTTTCTTTTCTTTCTTTTTTTTTTTTTGGACAAGGGAGTGGCCTAAATAAAATGCTTTATAAATTGTACTTAACAGTGTTTGGAACAAAAATGGGATGAGGGAAACCAGAAGAAGGGAGGGAGGATTACTTCTTGCAGGATTGTATATAAGGTAGTGAAAAATCTGATTTGCATTGGTACAAAAGGAAAGGGGTCCAAAAAATTTGGAGAGAAAACCATAGCAGGCCTTGGTGATATATTTCACATTACCAGTAAAAGTCACATAACAATGAGATTAAATTCCTTAAGCCCGGAGAAACATAGGATATTTTGGATAACTTGGACATTGAGGTTTGGGCTATCTGCATTTCTGTTAATTATTGAAAATATAATGATTTAGGATGTATAATTAATATCATGTAGGGTTTGGAGGTACCATAGTTCTGGAATATTTTAAACCTTGCAGTGTGATATTTTAATATTCTTTCCTGGCTAAAATTTCCATGAAAATGGTCTAAAATGGATAAGTTTGATTGGGATCTTTTAGTGTATGTAATAACTTCGTATAAAAAGGGAGAAAGAATCAATGCCACGACATTCATAGTTTGGTTTGTGTTTAAAATAAATTCCTAAAACTCATTCATTCAGTAAACACTGAGTACCTACCTCCTGTGTGCCAAGCAGTGTCCAAAATCATGGGGGATAGAGAGGTGATTGTGATACAGTTCATTTTAGTGGATGAAAACAACAATTTTGTCACATTGGTGATACATGCCATAGAGAATATTAAAATAAGTAAGGTGATAGTAAATGATGGGATAGTTCCATTAGATTGGTTTGGTTGTGGAGGCCTCTGTGATTGCTGGATCACAAGAAGGAGCGAGCGGCTGGAGATGTAGAGGAAGGAGCAGTGTAGGCAGATGGAGACATGGTGTCAAGACTCTAAGTTGAGGAGGAGTGTGGGCAGTTCAAAGCACAGAAGGAGGCCGGCATGGTTGGTGTCTAGCATGTGAAGGGATGAGATGGGCGGGGGCCAAGTCATCAAGGGCTTTGCAATCTAGACTAAGAGATTTGTTTTTTATTGTAAGTTCAGTAGAAAGCCATTGGATGGTTGTGAGCAAATGCGTTACATGATTTATGTTTCTAATTTTTGCGCAAGTTGCTGCAAGGAACGGGGATTGAAGAAGACCAAAGATGACAGTAGCTTGAACTGGGGTGGTAGTAAAGGCAATAGAAGTGGTTGAATTCAGAATCTTTGTTAGGTTAGAGGAAAGAGAGGAATCAAAGCTTTTTGGATTTGAGCATATTGTTGAGATGAGGAAGGTTGGTGGAAAGCACAGAGAAAGGAAGTTAATATTCAGTTCTGTTTTGACTATGGCAGGTTTCTGACATCTGAATAGAGATTGTCAAGTAAGCAGCTTAGTTGTTAGTCTGGAGTGCCAAGGAGAGGTCAGGTTCGGCGACAGAGACTTGAGAGTCATTTGGTGATATTATGGTCACAGGTTTCCAGGGGCATTAGCAGTCATGCAAGAGAAGGGGCCTCAGGTCAAACATTTCCAGCATTTAGAGCATGACTCAGCAAAAGTGACAGTTTCTTTCTTTTTTTTTAATCTTCTAAGAATTTCAGAATCTTTCTTGGAATACTTATTTTCCCCAAAATTGGAAGAATGGACTGTGAGTTAAATGTAAATACTTCATACAGTTGAATTGTAGTGGTAAAAGTTGAAAAGTGCATGATGAGCACAAAAATAAAATCATACTTTTCGGGGTGCCTGGGTGGTGCAGTCAGTTGGACATCCGACTGTTGGTTGTGATATTGGCATTGTGAGATTGAGCCCCGTGTGAGGCTCCATCCTCGGTGCAGTCTGCTTGGAACTCTCTCTGCCCCCCCCCAAATAAATAAATCAATCTTTAAAAAATAAAATAAAATCACACTGTGGAAACTATTTAACAAATGAGTGTATTTAGAAAAAGTAAGGAATGTAAAAGGAACAAAATAATTGTCAAAAATACAAATGATGAAAGCTAAGATATAATTATAGTCATACTTGTTATGTGGGAGAGGAAAGAAAAGTGAAGGTAATGGAAAACCCCATCCCAGAAATAGAAATACTTGAGAGGGAGAAGATTGATTTGTAAAGAAAAAGAGGGAAAAGGACAAAAGAAGACAAAGTCATGAGGCTCATGCATGGATTTAAATAATTAGAGGGAGAGGCTGAAGTAATCTTTGTGCTCTGCTCTAGCAAACTGCATGAACAGGTAAGGAAGGCGTAAGCTCTTTAGTGTGTTTTAACACAGAGTAATGACTTACATAAAAGTTAAAACCACTATCTTCCATTTGTACAATAGCCTATCTACAGAAAAGTAAGGTAAAGGTGGGTGTTTGGCTTAAATACTTCAGTGTACTTCTAAAACTCAGGAAGAACAACTGTTTCAAATAGTGAAAAAGCATTTGCAGTAGAATTGAGTCCATTGGGAGTATAAAGTGATGGCTTTGTTCAGAATAAGTGGAAAGCAATGTAGCTACTCTTAAATTCCAGTAACTTCAATTTCGAAGTTTCTTAGTTTTAAAAAAGTATCCTAAACTCATGTTGAGAATTTCACCGTGAAGAAAATATTCATCATATATTGGGACCACTCATGTATAAATTTAGTAATCGTTTCCTTTCAAAAGACTAAGTTTTTTTTTTTATATATATTCCTTATATATTACAGTGATGCTACTGATGCATTTGGACCATTCATTTCTTCAAGAGCAGGTTGCACCGTTCCCTTAACCAATCAAATTATTCTTTGTGGTGATCATTCAGTCATCACTTGACCATGGACACCCATTCTTGTCCATCAGCCTTGCCACCATCTGGACACAGGCTTAAGTGCTTGGTGCTGGCGTAGAAGGATGGAGATGAGAATTCTGACCTCAGGAGCTCATGGTTTCCTGCAGGGACTCTAATGGTCCAAGGATGGCTTGTGAGAACTCTCACTCCTTTGAAGTTGTGTGAGGTCTGTGATCAAAAAGAAAAAAAAAAAAGTAATAACCACTGGCCCAGGCTCTACAAATATACCATGTAACTGGAAGACCTAGTGTTTTTGTGTTGGTTTTCAAATTCTCCTAATCTTCTTCTTAGGGAATCAAAATTCTTAACCTTGACGTCATTCACTTCTTTCTATTTCCTTTGGGGCCACTGCAGCAACATAACAGGGTGAATGAGGCTAATTTCTATGTGTATGTGTGTGTGTGTGTGTGTGTGTGTATGAAAAAACATTTTTTTATTATGTTAATCACCATACATTACATCATTAGTATTTGATGTAGTGTTCCATGATTCATTGTTTGCATATAACACCCAGTGCTCCATGCAATACGTGCCCTCTTTAATACCCATCACCAGGCTAACCCATCCCCCCACCCCCTCCCTTGTGGAACGCTCAGTTTGTTTCTCACAGTCCATAGTCTCTCACAGTTCGTCTCCTCCTCCAATTTCCCCCCCTTCATTTTTCCCTTCTTGCTATCTTCTTCTCCTTCTTCTTCTTCTTCATTTTTTTTAACATATGATGTATTATTTGTTTCAGAGGTACAGGTCTGTGATTCAACAGTCTTACACAATTCAAAGTGCTCACCATAGCACATACCCTCCCCAATGTCTATCACCCAGCCACCCCATCCCTCCCACCCCCCACCACTCCAGCAACCCTCAGTTTGTTTCCTGAGATTAAGAATTCCTCATAGCAGTGAGGTCATATGCTACATGTCTTTCTCTGATTGACTTATTTCACTCAGCATAATATCCTCCAGTTCCATCCACATCATTGCAAATGGCAAGATTTCATTCCTTTTGATGGCTGCATTATATTCCATTGTATATATATACCACATCTTTTTTATCCATTCATCTGTCGATGGACATCTTGGCTCTTTCCATAGTTTGGCTATTATGGACATTGCTGTTAACATCGGGGTGCACGTACCCCTTTGGATCCCTACATTTGTATCTTTGAGGTAAAGATCCAGTAGTTCAATTGCTGGGTCGAGTGGTAGCTCTATTTTCAACTTTTTGAGGAACCTCCATACTGTTTTCCAGAGTGGCTGCACCAGCTTGCATTCCCATCAACAGTGTAGGAAGGTTCCCCTTTCTCCTCATCCCCGCCAACATCTGTCATTTCCTGACTTGTTAATTTTAGCCATTCTGACTGGTATGAGGGTGGTATCTCATTGAGGTTTTGATTTGGATTTCCCTGATGCCGAGCGATGTTGAGCCCTTTTTCATGTGTCTGTTGGCCATTTGGATGTCTTCTTTGGAAAAATGTCTGTTCATGTCTTCTGCCCATTTCTTGATTGGATCATTTGTTCTTTGGATGTTGAGTTTAAGAAGCTCTTTATAGATTTTGGATACTAGCCCTTTATCTGATATGTCATTTGCAAATATCTTCTCCCATTCTGTCGGTTGTCTTTGGTTTTGTTGACTTTCTTTTGCTCTGCAAAAGCTTTTTATCTTGATTAAGTCCCAATAGTTCATTTTTGCCCTTGCTTCCCTTGCCTTTGGTGATGTTTTTAGGGAGAAGTTGCTGTGGCTGAGGTCTAAGAGGTTGCTGCCTGTGTTCTCCTTTAGGATTTTGATGGACTCCTGTCTCGCATTTAGGTCTTTCAACCATTTGGAGTCTATTTTTGTGTGTGGTGTAAGGAAATGGTCCAGTTTCATTCTTCTGCATGTGGCTGTCCAATTTTCCCAACACCATTTGTTGAAGAGACTGTCTTTTTTCCACTGAACATTCTTTCCTGCTTTGTCGAAGATTAGTTGACCATAGAGTTGAGTGTCCATTTCTGGGCTCTCTATTCTGTTCCATTGATCTATGTGTCTGTTTTTGTGCCAGTACCATACTGTCTTGATGATGACAGCTTTGTAATAGAGCTTGAAGTCTGGAATTGTGATGCCGCCAGCTTTGCTTTTCTTTTTCAATATCCCTGTGGCTATTTGGTGTCTTTTCTGGTACCATACAAATTTTAGGATTATTTGTTCCATTTCTTTGAAAAAAGTGGATGGTATTTTGATGGGGATTGCTTTGAATGTATAGATTGCTCTAGGTAGCATTGACATCTTCACAATATTTGTTCTTCCAATCCATGAGCATGGAACGTTTTTCCATTTCTTTGTGTCTTCCTCAATTTCTTTCATGAGTATTTTATAGTTTTCTGAGTACAGATCCTTTGCCTCTTTGGTTAGATTTATCCCTAGGTATCTTATGGTTTTGGGTGCAATTGTAAATGGATCGACTCCTTAATTTCTCTTTCTTCTGTTTTGTTGTTGGTGTATAGGAATGCCACTGATTTCTGTGCGTTGATTTTATATCCTGCCACTTTACTGAATTCCTGTATGAGTTCTAGCAGTTTGGGGGTGGAGTCTTTGGGTTTTCCACATAAAGTATCATATCATCAGCAAAGAGTGAGAGTTTGACTTCTTTGCCGATTTGGATGCCTTTGATTTCTTTTTGTTGTCTGATTGCTCTGGCTAGGACTTCTAATACTATGTTGAATAGCAGTGGTGATAGTGGACATCCCTGCTGCGTTCCTGACCTTAGGGGGAAAGCTCTCAGTTTTTCCCCATTGAGAATGATATTCGCTGTAGGTTTTCCATAGATGGCTTTTATGATCTTGAGGTATGTACCCTCTATCCCTGTACTCTGAAGAGTTTTGATGAAGAAAGGATGCTGTACTTGTCAAATGCTTTTTCTGCATCTACTGAGAGGATCATATGGTTCTTGTTGTTTCTTTTATTAATGTATTGTATCACATTGATTGATTTGTGGATGTTGAACCAACCTTGCAGCCCAGGGATAAATCCCACTTGGTCGTGGAGAATAATCCTTTTAATGTACTGCTGGATCTTATTGGCTAGTATTTTGGTGAGAATTTTTGCATCCATGTTCATCAAGGATATTGGTCTGTAATTCTCCTTTTTGATGGGGTCTTTGTCTGGTTTGGGGATCAAGGTAATGGTGGCCTCATAGAACGAGTTTGGAAGTTTTCCTTCCATTTCTATTTTTTGGAACAGTTTCAGAAGAATAGGTATTAATTCTTCTTTAAATGTTTGGTAGAATTCCCCTGGGAAGCCATCTGGACCTGGGCTTTTGTGTTTTGGGAGATTTTTGATGACTGCTTCAATTTCCTTAGTGGTTATAGGTCTGTTCAGGTTTTCTATTTCTTCCTGGTTCAGTTTTGGTAGTTGATACATCTCTAGGAATGCATCCATTTCTTCCAGGTTGTCTACTTTGCTGGCATAGAGTTGCTCATAATATGTTCTTATAATTGTTTATATTTCTTTGGTGTTGGTTTTGATCTCTCCTCTTTCATTCATGATTTTATTTCTTTGAGTCATTTTTCTTTTTGATAAGTCTGGCCAGGGGTTTATCAGTCTTGTTACTTCTTTCAAAGACCAGCTCCTAGTTTCGTTGATCTGTCCTACTGTTCTTTTAGTTTCTATTTCATTGATTTTCTGCTCTGATCTTTATTATTTCTCTTCTCCTGCTGGGTTTAGGCTTTACTTGCTGTTCTTTCTCCAGCATCTTTAGGTGTAGAGTTAGGTTGTGTATTTGAGACCTTTCTTGTTTCTTGAGAAAGGCTTGTATTGCTATATACTTTCCTCTTAGGACTGCCTTTGCTGCATCCAAAGATTTTGAACAGTTGTGTTTTCATTTTCATTGGTTTCCATGAATTTTTAAAATTCTTCTTTAATTTCCTGGTTGACCCATTCGTTCTTTAGTAGGATGCTCTTTAGCCTCCATGTATTTGAGTTCTTTCCAACTTTCCTGTTGTGATTGAGTTCTAGTTTCAAGCATTGTGGTCTGAAAATATGCAGGGAATGATCCCAGTCTTTTGGTACTGGTGGAGACCTGATTTGTGACCTAGGATGTGATTGTTTCTGGAGAATGTTCCATGGGCACTAGAGAAGAATGTGTATTCTGTTGCTTTGGGATGGAATGTTCTGAATATGTCTGTGAAGTCCATTTGGTCTAGTGTGTCATTTAAAGTCTTTATTTCCTTGTTGATCTTTTGCTTAGATGATCTGTCCATTTCAGTGAGGGGGGTGTTAAAGTCCCCCACCATTATTGTATTGTTTTTGATGTGTTTCTTTGCTTTTGTTATTAATTGGCTTATATAATTGGCTGTTCCCATGTTAGGGGCATAGATATTTACAATTGTTAGATCTTCTTGTTGGATAGGCCCTTTAAGTAGGATATAGAGTCCTTCCTCATCTCTTACTACAGTCTTTGGTTTAAAATCTAATTTATCTGATATAAGGATTGCCACCCCAGCTTTCTTTTGGTGTCCATTAGCATGGTAAATGGTTTTCCACCCCCTCACTTTCAATCTGGGGGTGTCTTTGGGTCTAAAATGAGTCTCTTGCAGACAGTGTATCGATGGGTCTTGTTTTTTTAATCCAATCTGATAGCCTGTGTCTTTTGATTGGGGCATTTAGCCCATTTACATTCAGGGTAACTATTGAAAGATATTAATTTAGTGCCATTGTATTGCCTGTAAAGTGACTGTTACTGTATATTGTCTGTGTTCCTTTCTGGTCTATGTTACTTTTAGGTTCTCTCTTTGCTTAGAGGAAGAAAAAACATTTTTTTAAGATTCACTGTTCTCTTGTTTTTGTACCATACATGTGCCTGTCATTGTTATAAACTATTTATCATTTATATAAATGCATGTAGAGGTATTTTTCTCGATCAAAATTATGAATGCTTAAAGTATAATTCTTAGAGTTTTGTTTTTTATTGCCTATATCTACATAGATTTTGCTCTAAACTCATAGTTAGTCTTAGCTTAAATTCTTAAAATGCTACGGACTTTTCTGTTTCCCCCTCTTTATTCTGCTGGTGGAACTGAGAGTTTTCATTGGTCAGTGTTTTTACTCTAATGTGGCTCCCAGAAGGTGACCTTCTGCTAGAGAGAACGGGGCTAGGGATGAAACTTGCTGAAATTTGAGTATAAGAGAAGAAAAGTGTAAGATTTGAGTTGTAGAGAGTTAATAATAAAGAGAAGGAGTGATATAAAATAAGATCATCAGGGGACACCTGGGTGGCTCAGTCGGTTAAGCATCTGACTCTTGATTTCCACTCAAGTCATGATCTCAGGGTTCTGAGATCGAGCTCCAGGTCAGGCACTGTGCTGAGTGTAGAGGCTGCTTAAGATACTGCCCGCTTCCCCCCTCCTGCCCTCCTGCTCTTAAAAAAAAAAAAAAAAAAGTCCTTAAGTGTCTTTGAACATGCAGCTTCTTTCAGAAGTGCAGTGGAAAATTCTCAGCCCTGTGATGACATTTTGGCGTGGTGGAATTCTGGGCCAGAAGAGGTTTTCTGAGGCCCCCTGAGATCGTTTTCCCTCTTCCATTAGTTCAAAGTCATAAACAGGACTGGCTGGATCTAAGTATAGTATCCCTGAGTGGTGAGTTACACCATCTGCTAATAAAAAGTTTTACTCTTTGACATGTTCTGCTTAGTTTTTATTGTGGGTTGTGAATGTTTAATGTCCTCCTAAGGGCTTTTAGGAGAATATGTTTTCACAGCACATGTGGTGCCGTTATACTGTGAACCAAACTAACGGGTTTTAATTATGCCAAGGCTATGGATCCTGGAGCTGCTGACAGATTCATAATGTGTTTTAAATTGCTACAATGGAAAGCACAAACCAAAGATTTAAATTGGAATAATGTTTGGAAAATAATTTCCTTTGTGGAGATGCCACCTATCATTTTTATTTCTCAAGTTGAAGAATATGGTTGACTCATGCAGCATTCTCATCTGCATGGTGGAGGAAAGAAAGAAGGCCTGCTCTTGACTTTGGGAGGCTGATTTTAGGCCAGGGTTATCACTTCCTTTCTGTCTGGATTCGAACAAGTTATCTGACATGAAGCCTTCATTAAGCCTTAGCTATAACATATGTAAAAGCTATAATATAGGGGGTTACTGAGGATTATTGGCAGAATTCAATAACATGATACCTGGACAAACTATGAAAATTTGAGTGAGCTCTTCCTTATTGTTCTGGTGAAGGGGCTTTAAGTCATAACTAACAGAGCCACTAGTTCTCTGCCTGGTTGGAAATCTAGTTACTTAGGTAATATTTTCCCCTTTCAATTGATATTCTAGCTCTCTCATTTTCTCTATTCCCTTAGTCTGTTAAGCATAGCTGTTGGAGGGTGAGTTGGACTCTACATCCTAGTTGATGTATAAGTATATATAATTTTGGTAATTGATGTCTTTGTTCTAAAAATTGCAGAGGACCAAATATCACCCTTGTTGCTAGTCTGTTGAGTAAAGCTCTGCTCTCCTGCAAACTTTTCAGTGGTCATTTATGTTCACTGACTGTCATGGGTTGCTGCCAACACACAAAGCAAAGATCTTTGATGCTGACTTAGACAAAATGCTTGTATCGTAAGTTTCCTGATAGTGCTCCTATAATTTGTCATCAGATGGTTATAATGATGGAATTTGTTGGTGCCAGTAGGGATATATGTGACTTCTCCACTTTTTAATGAAATACTTAGGAACTTGCTGTAGAGTCCCATCCTTATGCCCTTGGTGCTGAGAGGACATCACAGCATTCATCAAGTCTGTTGAATTTTCTGCCAGTCAGTCCTAGGTATAACTGAGTCTTTGTAACTGTCTTATGATAACTGAAATGAATTTAATGGAAAAGTAGAGTTCTTGCTACATACTAGATACTGATTAAATGTTTTTGGAATTGAGTTGATAAGGACTGCTGTTCCCCAAGGGGAAGGGTGTGGGTATGCTGTGAATGTTGTGACATATGCCTTTGATTTAAACATATGCCAACTTTGTAATAACGAGTCAATTGCCTTATACTCCTTAAACACCAATAAATAGAATCAAATAATTAGCAGATTTAAAAAAACCTATAATCTCAATTAAAATTCTACTTGGAGCTTAAAAAAATAACCTTTGCTATTCTCTACCTTGTACTCATCTGAGATCTTCCTCAATTGATACCTCTCATCCCTGTAAATCTCAAGGTTGTGAATATTTAGTATTGGAATTGGTAGTTTCTTGTGTTTTCGGGAGGGTTCTAAATATTTGCTAAAGAATTGAAGACAAAAGGTTGTGATAAAGGTATTGCAGGAACTTCCTTTAATATGGATGGTAGAAAGGGTATTAATAGCCGTTGTAAGAAAGAATTCATAATCTTGGTAATTCCGGAACTTTCCAAGTCGTTGATATGTGTTTAAAAAGTAGCCGTCTTGGGCGCCTGGGTGGCTCAGTTGGTTAAGCGACTGCCTTCGGCTCAGGTCATGATCCTGGAGTCCCTGGATCGAGTCCCGCATCGGGCTCCCTGCTCGGCGAGGAGCCTGCTTCTCCCTCTAACCCTCCCCCCTCTCATGTACTCTCTCTCTCTCTCATTCTCGCTATCTCAAATAAATAAATAAATCTTTAAAAAAATAAAAAGTAGCCGTCTTTACTAAAATCAGAGCTTCCTGTTACAATTAGAAATTTTCTTATTTAGGGTTTTTTTTCCCTGCTATTAAATAGTACTGTTTTTAATAACTAGATTGATAAGATAGAGTCTAGTTGGATGACTTTTGCTCTTCCCAATGACAAAAGACAAAAATAATCTGATTATTACTTCAGATAGAAAGTTTGCCAAGAGGTAAATGCTTGTGATAAAGCCAGGAGCCTCAGTTAATAAGGTTCATCCACCTAAGGATTATCTTACTAGGCTATCGTTCTATACTAGTTGCTAATATTGTCATTAAATGCTTTGAAGCTCTTCTCTTTGAACAACGCACTCTGGTTCATACCATTCTACCTAAGGCATAATTTAATTGAAATTTGAATGTGGTAAATATGTTATTGTAATATGTTTCTACTTAATTCACGAAATTTTTAATAAGATAATTGATAATATGTCCTTAAAAATGGCAAACCTCAACTTTCTGCTCAAAAGCTTTTCTGTTATTTTACTGATTTGTGAGTTTATTTGCTGTCAAATTGGTAAAAATTGAAACTGAGAAACTTTTATGTATTTGACTTCTCTTTACCACCAACATAATAGCTTAACATAACTGTAATATGATAGAAAACATCAGTGTGACTCACGGTTATAAGAAATACAAAAAGGGTATATTCTTTTAACTTAAGAGCTTCAGGAATTGGGACCGATGTGCACTCATTATACTAACAGGTGGAATACAAGTCTCACTGTACTCAGGATGGTCCTGTTCCTAATTCCTAGGAGTGGCTTTCTGGGGTAGGTTAATCATACGGGTTAACAAGTGCCCCTGGTTTATACAGGTTGTTCTCCTTACTACAGAGTGTTCAGCTAGATGTTTCCATCAGAATGCACCTGGATGTAGGTTGCTATTGGGGGAGGAAATAACAGGAAGGTTGTTAGGCTAGGAGAATTGAATCCAATTTATTAGGGGTATAGGCACTGAAGGCAAAAGGCCTTCAGTTAAAATCTCAACTTTATCATTTATTTTCAGGAAAAAAAATTTTTTTTGGCTATTATAAACAACACTGCAGTGAACATCCACGTATAAATATCTCTGGGCACTGTTTGATTATTTCCTTAGACTAAATTCTTAGAAATGGGTTTTCTTAGTTAAAGACATATAGTTTTTAGAGCTTTTGATATTTACTGCTGTATCACCCTCCAGAATAGTTTACAATCCTATGGACTGTGTTTCTGAGCATCCGTTTTCCCATTCCACAGTCTGCTGCAGGCATTTTTTTTTTTTTTTTCTTCACTGCAGGCATTTGAATATAAAAAGCAGCGTGCCAATCTGAAAGGCAAAGATCTCTGTTTTGGAAAAATTGTACTTTTTTGATTACTGACAAGGTTGACCACTTCTCATTCTTACGTGTTTGCATGAATTCCCTGTTCATAGCCTTTGCCCATTTTATTAGAGTATTTGTTTTTTGTTTTTTGGTATGAAACTGTCATTTATACACACATACACATACAGTCATATGCATATAAAGTTTCTTGTTAACATATTGCTTTTGTTAATATTTTTATCATATTGAAGTTTAAAAAATGTATTTAGTAAAGCTGTCTATTTTGTTTGTTATATTTCTGCCTTTTGAAAGGACTTTAGAAAGGTCTTTCCTGCCCATAATTATAAAAATGTCAGGGTTTTCTTCTGTACTTTCATAGTTTTCTTATGTTCGTAATCTTTATAGAATTAACTTTGATATGAGATATATGAGGTTTGCATTGTATTTTTTTTGAACAGACAATATAATTGCTTGGTACAAAATTCAGAAGGTACTGTGACAGTCTCCTGACTAATATGAATATCACTATATTAAAGTTCCCAGGAGTTTAATTCATTAGTAATTAAAAATTTTCTTATACGTAGTCATGTGAAAATGACTCTGACTGTCCTTCTAAATTTTATTTTTATTTTTTATTTTAAGGTGTTTTCTTATTTCAGAGGTACAGGTCTGTGATTCAACAGTCTTACACAATTCACAGTACATTATATGTTAAAGAAGAAGATAGTAGGAAGGGAAAAATGAAGGGTGGGAATCAGAGGGGGAGACAAACCATGAGAGACTATGGACTCTGAGAAACAAACTGAGGGTTCCTAGAGGGGAGGAGGGTGGGGAGCTGGCTTAGCCCGGTGATGGGTATTAAAGAGGGCACGTATTGAATGGAGCACTGGGTGTTATACGCAAACAATGAATCATGGAACACTACATCAAAAACTAATGATGTAATGTATGGTGATTAACATAACATAATAAAATTAAAAAGCAAAACAAAACAAAACAAACAAAAAGATGTTTTATTATTAGAGAGAGAGAGCACGCGAGAGCAGGGGTGGGGTGAGGGGCAGAAGGAGAAGCAGACTCCCCACTGAGCAGGGAGCCTAATGCTGGGCTGGATCTCAAGACTCCAGGATCATGACCTGAGCTGAAGGCAGATGCTTAACCGACTGAGCCACCCAAGCGCCCCTAAATTTTATTTTTAAGAAGAAAAGTTTTGTTTATATGTCCTGAAAACTTTGTGCATTTATGATCTGAAATATACATATGTGTACCTATTCCTTCCTTTTCCTGTCAGTCATATAAATTATGATAGTCTTTGCAGTCGTATGGAGTATAGAGGTTTTCTCCAGTTTTTAAAACTGCCTCGGTGATGATTCAGATACATTTGGAGTGTGCTCTACTTTATATGGCTATCATATTGCTTGAGAATATAGACTCAGAAGACCAAATCCAAGTATCTTTTATCCAGCTAGATATTCCTAGTTATCAGATAATTTACTAATTCACACCACAATAGCCATGTTTTATTTTTTTGTGTAAATCTGTGAGGGGGTAAGAGATCTGTGTTTAGGGGAAATCGTGACCTAATAGAGGGTGAGTGGTGTGGGAGGGATATGGATTATTGTATGCTAATTCTATCTCAGCACTTGAAATGGACCTCACTTTACAATAGAATTCTTCCAAGTACGATATAATCCTTTTATGAGCAGTAGATACAAGTAGACTATATGGGTGAATCAGACTTTAAAAAAATGCCATCTCTCCTGCTTTGGCAGTGTTGGGTCTTTACCTGGGAAGGCAATATGATGTTGAGGGAGGCATCCTGGACTGGAGGTCAGGAGACCTGGACTTTTCTCCAGCCTCTTCCCATTTTGGGCAAATCCCTCATCAACTGTATTTTCTTAGTTCTGAAGTGTCAATGATAATTGATTTTCCTCATCCATTATAATTGTTTTGAGCATCATACAAAGTGTGTAAAGTACATTGAAAATATGTAAAGTACTATAGAAATGTAAATTGCTGTTGGGGGGGAAAGAGGAAAAAAAACTCCACTCTGGTTATTCTGAATCTCTGTGCATAAGCCCAGTGCCCAGAAGCTGCATATAGGCTCTACCATTTGGGCTGTCTGTCTCAAAGCCTATTTATTAATTCATCCCAAGGTCACTTGGCTATTACCTTATGCCTTCTTCCATTTCTGCGTGTGGGGGACTTGGGTCAAGTTTTCACAGTAAGGGTGATGAAGGTTTTCTCTTTATCTTTATGTGTTTATTAGTCGTGTGTGTGTGTGTGTGTGTGTGTGTGTGTGTGTGTGTATCCAAAAGAGAATAATATCAAACACTAAAGAGCCATGTATTTTATGAAAATGTATTTTAACAGGAAAGCAAACAGAATAAACCATTAAAGGAAAACCCAATTTTATTATTTGGTTTGCTGCATGCCAAAACATAAAATTCAAGACCTAGAAGTGTCTAGAATACATTGAATATTGCTGTCAATCAATATGAGAACGACATATACCCTAATAGAAAAAAAAAAAACAAACCCAGGAGATACACAGGAAGAGGAATTTCACAGAAGAGGAAATACAGATGAGCCATGATATTCTGAAAACATTATCAGCCTCATTAATAATTGGTGACCTGAAAACTTAGAGCACAGTGAAGTACCATTTCACAGATTGGCAGTGTCATTGTGGGCGAGAACGTGGAGTGATAGGATTTTTTGCCCACTCCTGGCAGGAATGTATACTGAAAAACCGTAACTAGTAAACTCGAAGATGTGGGTACCCTATAACTTAGGTTTTTCACTCTAGGTACATATCTTAGGAAAATGTTTACATGTGTGCACAAGGAAACACATGTAAGAATGTCTTTTGCAGTATTGTTGATACAAAAAAATTGGAAACAGCATCTGACTGAGTCAATAAATTGAGCTACAGTTATAAGAGGATTACTCTAGAGCAATAAAAAAATGAACTACAGGTATTCACATCCCCATGGATGAATCTCGATAATCTAATATTGCACCACCAAAAAAATTACGAAAAGCTATATACTTTATGTTTCTAATTACTTAAGGGGCAAACCCCAGTAAATTTGAATAATATCTTGTGTAGGTATACAAAGATAAGTTTGTAATAATCTTATAAAGAGAAGCAAGAGAATGCTATTGGGTAGAAGCACACAGGGACCTCCAAAATCACTCGTAATGTGTATTTTAACCTGCTTGATGGATTCATGGGTTGGGTGTTCACTTTATTTAAAACATAAATTTCTTGATATTCATTCTTTTCAGAATACAATACTTATTCAATTAAACTGTGAGGGCCTAGAAGATATTGGTTGGAGCCCAGTCTGCCAACTTTGGCCATAGAGAAAATGTTTAGCAATAAATGAAAAATTTTCTTTTAACTGTTATTTTACCAATGCTGCCCTAATAAGCAGAAGAGCAACTATGTGGATAAAGAAACTAATGACTCACAATTAAACTGAGGAGAGAAACTTAAAATATTTATAAGACTGGACTATTGAATAATCAGTCCTACTCACCTACAGTAGCAGATAGGATATACTGTGCTCACCTATAATAGCAGGTGCCATTTTAATAATTTTCCGATCATCTGTTCACATCTATCAAGATGAAAATTTAGGCCTTCTGAGTTTTAGTACATCATTTCTTCTGTATCCATCATGCCTTAATATTATGGCTAATTATAATAAAAACATATAATTTAATGAGTGGAAATTAACTTTTATGAGGTACACAATTATTATTATTTTTTTTTTGTGAGTAAAGTGAGAAGTTTATTTAAAGTGAAGATACAGAAAAAGCTCTCAAGAGTGAAAGGGGTCCCGACAGGGTTGCCCGAGGTACACAATTATATTCCAACACTTTCATGAACTCGTACCTGAGAAATTCGCAATACATCGGGAGCCATATTGAGTTTATTTTCGCTATAGTGTGTTCGTTAGGATACAAGACCACTTGTCTACTGTACTTGAACCCAGCCAGTATTTTTTTTTCCACCTTAAAAGCTTTAGAATAGTCACCTTATTATCACATGTTCCGTGCACATGGTGTATCAGGGATTCTGCGTTCTTTAACTTTTTACATCGTGGGGAAGCATCTGAAGTTCAGAGAGTTTAGGTCATTTACCCACGAGCAGCACACAGTAGCTGAGTTGCAGAGCCAGAATTCTAACCCAGTTCTTTCAAACTACAGCATGATGAATTGTCTTCAGCAGGAAATAAACGTTTGACTCAGTAGTGAATGCATAGGTGTTCTTAAATTGAAAAGCAACAGGAAATGCTGGTCTAGGTTTTCACAGTATAAGGGTGACAAGGTCACAGGGAACAGACGTGAACTTCTACAGTAATTCTCAAATTGCGATCATGACTATGTCCAATAGGATTTTAGCCTCTGTGTATATTTATTGATTTATTTGCCTATTGAACTTTGTCATTTATTTATTAGGCTCATTTGAACTTTGTTCCTGTTTTCCATATTTGTTAGCATTCTGTCAAATTTCATGGCCCCTGAAATATTCAGTGCTTTGACCTTAGAGTCTGCTTTATTCCTTCTGATATTTATATAGATCCTGGGAATGGCTGCTTCCAGTACTAGTTACAGTTTAATACCACATTATGAAATATATATATAATGTATATAACGTATATATTTGTAATATATATATATAATGGAATATAAGTAAATATATTTGTAAGTTATATTTGAACTATTAATAGTTACCTAAAAGTATGATACTTCAGTCAACTGTTCAATATTATTATTCACTTATTGTAGTCTAGGTATAATAGACTCTTCCCACTATCTCTAGTAATGGTTTCCAGTCTAAAGTCTTGACTCTAGGAGATATATAGACAATTCAGTGGGTATGGGAAGATATTATAATAGCTCTTTGTATTATTTTTATTAAAAACCGAGAAACCAGATTTGAGTAACAGTTGTGACACAAATTGACAGTCTCTTTCTTTCTTGGTTTGAATGACATTTGGTTACACATCACCATCATTTGTTGCCTAAAGTATGTGAGATATCCTGCAGATGAGCAGGAGTTCCACGATTACGATTTGTTTGACTTTAGTATATCATAGCAGAGTTGAGTAGATATCTATCTTCTATAAGTTTCTAGATGAATTGAGTTAATAAATGTCAAGTGTTTACAGCAATAATAGGCACGGAGTAGGCATCAGCTGAGTGTTAGCCATTATGATTATTATTACTACTATTAAATATTCTAGTTCTATCTAAATTAGCTCAAAAAGTGAACATTTGGCATTAAGATATTCTGTAGAGACACACAAATTGAAAACTATCCTAGCAACGTGAGCACAAATGAAAAAGAGAGGAAAATAAAAGAGTTGGTATTTTCATTTCTATCACAAACTCTTTGCCAGGTGTATTACGAGGTTAAACAATGACAGTAATTAGATCTGATAAGAAAATGGTCAAAAACACTCAAATCTATCCCAAGATATATACGGATTTATATTATTTTAATTACAAATCTTATGGTTCAGTTGTTTCTTGAGTCACATACATTAATCAGAGTGTGTGGTCATCACAGTTAGTAAGACAGTTCAGAACTAAACATTTAGAACATGGAATTTGAGTATCCTAGGACTTGAGTGTGTTCCTGAAAAATATTTAGAAACTCCTGTGTCTTCTTTAGTAGTAGAAGACAAAATGTCACATTCCTTTGGGAGTCCTGAAACTGGCTGAAATAATTCTAGGAAACCATATTGTCACGTGCTAAGATGCATTCTTATGCTAGGAAATATTGTTGGAAGATGTGTGGAAAACTTTGCTGAATGAGTGAAAGAAGCATCTGGAATATTACTCAGCAGGGGAGATCAGCTGTAGAACTGCATTGATTCTGTTTCAACAATGAAATTCATGAAGAGCTACTTTGTTTAAAAAAATGGAAACATTAGGGAGAAAGATATATTCTCAGTAATGGTGAATAAGTCTCTTGTAAAAGGAAGGAGTTCTTGGAGATGAGACTGGTGTTCATGAAGGGAAATGGGCAGATAGAATCACTAGTGGCAGGGCTGCTTGACTGGAAATAAAATAAGAATCCTGGGCTGAGTTCACAGAATTAGCTCCTTACGTGGAATTCACAGCTTCTTTCATAGACAAGCTGTTGTAGCAAAAAAGTTGGAACCAGAATATAAGATATTAATAATACTTTATAATGAAATATGCAATGACTATATCATGAACAGTCTCCTTGTAATCTTGTGGCAAAATACTTAAAAGTGCTTAATTTTACAAAAATTTAAGTGCTCTAGACTTGCAGTGAGAATCGGGAGTGTTTTGTTAGCATATTCCCTCAGATATTTCCAAGGTGAAGATGACCCTTTTGTACAATGCAAAAGTACTTTCTTTCCAGGTGGTCTTATTACGGAAAAAACATTTTAAAAACGAAGGTTTGTGTACGCTTCCTCATTACATGAATGTGTTGCTGAGAATGATCTAAATGTGTCATGTATAAAAACTATAACATAAGCAGACTTTAAAAACTCAAATGTAGGATTTTCTAATTCTCCAAATAAAGAGAGAAAGTGAATAGTGAATCCATTTATTTAACATGCAAAAAATGAAAAATTGTGTGATTAATTTATATGAATTGATTGAAAATAGGGAAAGTAAGTTACTAGCTGAATTTTAACAAACTCCTTTTGTAACTGGTGGATTAAAATGAAAAATAAGAATCCTTTCCCATTTGGATCTGGGCATATATGTGACATTTCTTTTTCAGCTTTAAAAGCCATTAAAACAAATTATTTTTGAGATTAAACTTCACTCGAAACCAGCATTTCATATTGTTGTATCACAGCTTTTTCACCAGTGATTTAAAAAATCAGGAAGCATATTCAGTCGTATTCCATTTATAACCAAGTGAAAAATTATTTGTTGAAATACAATGAGTTATAGAAAATATTTTAGTTTCATTTTTAATATTTTATAATGTATTGGTATTAGTACTGGAGTACAGATATATGATGAAAGCATTTTAATATGCTCATTTTAATATGCAAATGTATGTTTATAATACTTGTTTCTGGAGTATGTGGTAGGCTGAACTGATGTCACAGGTACTCAGGTCCTCATCCCTGTAACCCGTGAACGAATTATATGGCAAAGGGGATTTGCAGATCTGGCTAAGTTCTGCTTGTAATCACAAGTGTCCTTGTAAGCGGGAGGCCCAGAAAGATTTGAGTATGGAAGGGAAGAAGGGAACGTGGTGAGTGGGTAATTGGAGGGATGTGCTTTGAAGGTGGGAGAGGGGCTACAAGTCAAGGACTACAGGTGGTTCGTGGCCCCTGAAAAAGGAAGCCAGAGCCTCCCTTCAGACCCAGGAAGAACAACTTTGCTCTTGATGTTCACCTAATGAAACTGATTTCAGGCTTCTGACCTTGGAATTGGAAGAGAATAAATTTGTGTTGCCACTAAATTCATGGTAATTGGTTAAGCAGCATTAGGAAAGCATACAGGGTATAAAGTGAAAGAAGTTTGGAGACCAGTTTCCAACTTGATGAAATACTCCTGCTTGAGGTTACTGAAATTAACCTTGGGTGTTTTAGAGCATTGTGTTTTACTTCATTTTTCTTCTTTTGATAGCAGTCTACCATCATATTGCTGATTTCCGTGAGTTTCTGCACCAGATCCCAATATTCTGCCTCAAAAAAATTTTTCAGAAGTTCTTTTGAAAAATGATCTGAATAACTTAATAGGAAAATCATATTTAAAAATCAAATTCAGGAAGCATGAATTTTCAAAGGCAAAAATATGTTCAATTAGGCATCCCCGAAAAATAAGGCTTGGCTTAAGGAGCAGTTTTAATAGTATTTTTTAATTTTTTAATTTAATATAATTTAATTGTTATTTTTAATTTTTTTTTTTTTTAAGATTTTATTTATTTGTGAGAGAGAAAGAGAAAGGGATTGGCAGGCAGAGGGAGAAGCAGACTCCCTGCTGAGCAGGGAGCCTGATGTGGGGCTCGATCCCATGACCCTAGGATCATGACCTGAGCGGAAGGCAGACGCTTAACTGATGGAGCCACCCAGGTATCCCTATACTATTTTTAAAAAATGTGTTTATAGCTAAAGGTTTAAAGTTATGTAGGTAAAAAGTAGGACTAGCTTTCCAGGTGCTCAGATTGCCAATTTGAATTTGAGTATACTATGATAACTTGTTAGCTCTATTGAGCATCTGTCAATTCAGTGTGAGCTGTTTAAGTTAGTGGTACAGGCGTATTGTAAACTGCAAGAGTTTGAGCAGTTTCATGCTTAAAAATGAGCATGTTTTGTCCAACAGAGGGAGGTTTTCCTGAAGTCCCTGATGAATTATGTGCTTACTTTTCACTGGTGATTATGGACTGGTGCTCTGTCATGAAGGAAATGAAATTGGTTTCTGTAGGAAATGAGATCAGTCTAATGAAGATGCATTTCAGCCGGCACCAGAAACTTAAGTAGATCATTCCTTAAGCACTTACAAACATAAACTGTGGTTAATGTGGATGAAATTAATATAAACTGGGATTAGCTTGTAGAAAGTAGATGGATGGTTATTTTAATGTGTGTTTTTATCATTGAATCTTTTTACTAGGATTAAGCCTGGTATCAGTCATTCAGTTCTATTATGGTATTTGCCAAATAAAAGATTTAGAAGTGTGTAATTTTATCACTAAAGAATTTACCTCCATAAAGATCCAACGAATCCTTCACATTAGTAAACTACGTGTGAATGGATTAGATGTGTATGAATCCATCTAATTTCCTGCAATAGAGGTTCCTGAAATAATGTAATTAAATTCTGAGCAGGTAAATTTGATTTTTTTAAACTAGTTTTTTTTTTTTTTTTAAGATTTTATTTATTTGAAAGAGAGAGACAGAGACAGCATGAGCAAGGGGGAGGAGGCAGAGGGAGAGGGAGAAGCAGACCCCCTGCTGAGCAGGGAGCCCAGCCTGGGGCTCCATCCCAGGACCCTGAGATCATGACCTGAGCCAAAGGCAGACAGTTAACTGATTGAGCCACCCAGGTGCCCTGATACATTTGACTTTTTAATGTTCAATCTTATAAACATATTATTTTTCAAAATCAGCATAAATTAGAATTTTTAGACCATGAAAATATTAGTTTTTGCATTGTTTTAACATGTTTACCTTTGAAAAAATCACATCTACATTATTTAAAATTCATCAATTAAATTTTAAAAAGTAATTTGATTTAAAATACTTCTAGGGCTTATTTACAAATATTTTTTCAGTGGTCTATTTGCAATGAGATGGTATATGTATCATGTCACAATATTGTTCTTCTTTAATGGGCTTTGAACTTGAAGCACAGGCAGCACTGTTAAGAATATTCAACAAGATACGTAACAAGTAAAGTGTTTTGGAGGGTAACAAAGTCTCATTAGCTTATTAAGTAGTGAGAAGGATGTGTTGCATAGAAACAGACATAATTTAGTTTGAGTCATTGGGAGAGGCTTCACAGATGAGGTAATATTTGAGCTTGGAGTTGAAGGATGAGTAGAAATTGGACAAAGGACAAAGATGGGAAAAGGAGATATGTTTGTGAAACGTAGAGAGTAGTCCAATTTAGCCTTATTGTAGTAAGCATTAAATATAGGCTGGAAAGTTAGGTTGGATCCAGAATATGGACACCAGGTAGGGAGCTTGGACTTAATTTATTAGGCAATGGGATTCCCCCCCGTCCCCCGCCCCCCAGCTTTACTGAGGTTGTCAGTGATAAATTAAAATTGTATATATTTAAGGTGTAAAAATGTGATCTATATAGTGAATTAATGACCACAATCAAGCCAATTAACATGTCCCTCACTTCACACAGTTATGATTGTTTTTTTATGTGGCGTAAAACCTTAAGATTAACTCTCAACAAATTTCAAACACACAATACAGTATTATTATAGTTACCATGCTGTACCTTAGATCTGTAAAATTATTCATTCTGCAAAACTGAAATGTGGTGCGCCTTGATTAACATCTCCCCATTTTCCCTGCCCCTAGCCATACCATTCTACTCTCTGCTTCTGTGAGTTTGACTATTAGAGATTTTACTTGCAAGTGAAATCATGCAGTATTTGTCTGAGTCCAACTGATTTCACTTAGTGTAATGTCAGGTTCATTGATATCACAAATGACAAAATGGTAAGATTTCCTTTTTATTTTAAAGGATAAATAATATTCCTCCATGTGTGTATTATATAATTTATTTTTCAAATATAATTAATATCCATTCCAGTATCATTCCAATAATCTATTGCATGTGTATGTATACACATTGTGTTTTCTTTTCCTCATACTTCTTTTAAAAATATGTAGGGAATGGTTGGATTTACATTTGCCATTTTTGTTTTTGTTATATGCCTCCTCTTTGTTCTTTTGTGTAAAATGGTTAGTGTGTCATTTTGAAACCTTTCGATTTTTTTACTAAAATTTTTTTGAGTTGTGTTCTTAATAGTTACTCTAGGAGTTACAATATGTGTTATTTTAATTTATTTTAACCCATCATTGTAACTTCACAATATACTTCAGAGAAATACTAATTTAATTCCAGTAAAATAAAGAAGCTTTATTCCATATAGCTCCATTTTTTTGCACTATTTTTTAATCTTATGTAAGTGTTGTAAATCCAATAATGAGTATTATAACTATTTCTTTATATAATCTTGTCTTTTTTCCAGCTTTATTGAGGTATAATTGACATATACCATTGTGTAAGTTTAAGGTGTACAGCATGTTGATTTGATACACTTACTTATTGGAAAAGGATTGCCACCATAGCATTACCTAACACCCTCATCACTTCACGTAATTACCATTCCTTTTTTGTGGTGAGCGCATTTAAGATCCACTTTCTTAGGAACGTCCAAGTATGTAATACAGCATTATTAACTATAATCACCATGCTGTAATTAGATCCCTAAGAATTTATTCATCTTAAACTAGAAGTTTGCACTCGTTGAGCAACATCTTCCCACCTCCCTCTCCCCCCAGTCCTTGGTAACCACCATTCTAGTCTCTTGAGTTTGGCTTTTTTGGATTCCACATATAAGTGATATATAATATTTGTCTTTGTCTGTCTGATTTAGCCCACTTAGGATAGGGCTCTCAGGTTCAATCCACGTTGTTGCAAATGGCGGGGTTTTCTTCTTTATTATGGCTGGATAATTGTTTATATACCACCTCTTCTTTATCCATACATTCATCAACACTTAGGTTGTTCCCATATCTTAAATATTTTGAAAAATGTTGCAATGAACATGGGAGTGCAGATATCTCTTTGAGATACTCTTTTCATTTCCTTTGGATCTACATCCAGAAGTAGAATTCCTGGATTGTATGGTATTTCTAGTTTTAATTTTTTGAGAAACCTCCATACTTTTTTCCATAGTGGCTATACCAATTTACATTTCCATCAAGTATAAAAAGGGTTCCCTTTTCTCCACATCCTTGCCAATATTTGTTATTTCTTGTCTTTTTCATAGTGAACTTTCTAACAGGTGTGAGGTGATATCTCATTGTGGGTTTTATTTGCATTTTTCTGATAATTACTGATATAGAGTACCTTTATGTACCTTTTTGGGCATTTGAATGTGTTCTTTTGAAAAATATCATTTCAGGTTCTCTGGCACATTTTTAAATTAGATTGTTTGCTATTGAGTTGTATGCATTCTTTGTACATTTTGGATATTAATCCTTTGTCAGATCCTTTTTAGGCTTTTTCATTTTGTTGATGATTTCCTTCACTGTGTAGAATCTTTTTAGTTTGTAGTCCCATGTGTTTATTTTCACTTTTGTTGCCTGCATTGCTTTTCGTGTCAAATCCAAAAAATCATTGCCAAAATTGATGTCAAGTTTTCTTCTAGGAATATTATGGCTTCAGGTCTGACCTTTAATACATTTTGTGTTAATTTTTGTGTATGGTGCAAGAGAGTGGTCCAGTTTCATTCTTTTACATGTGCCCATCCAATTTTCCCAAACTGTTTATTGTTTCCCCATTGTATATTCTTGGCTTCATTGCTGTAAATTAATTGACTACATATGCATAGGCTTATTTCTAGGTCTCTGTTCTGTTCTATTCATCTATATGTCTTTTTTTTATCCAATACTATACTGTTTGATAACTATAGCTTTGTAATCTAGTTTGAAATCAGGAAACATGATGCCTCCAGCTTTGTTCTTCTGTTTCCAGATTGTTTTGGCTATTTGGGGTCTTTTGTGGTTCCATACAGATATTAGGATTGTTTATTCTATATCTGTGAAAAATGCCATTGGAATTTTAATAGGGATTGCATTGAATCTGTAGATCACTTTAGTGTAGACATTTTAATATTTCTTCCAGTCTGTGAGCACAGAATATCTTTCATTTTTTTGTGTCTTATTCTGTTTATTTTGCCAATATCATATAGTTTTCAGTGTGTAGATCTTTATCTTTTTGGTTAAATTTATTCTTAAGTATTCTTTTTGATGAAATTATGAATGGGATTTTTTTTTTTAATTTCTCTGGTAATTTTTTGTTTAGTGTATAGAAACAAAACTGATACTGAAATTTGCATTTTGAAATCTTATCTGATAGTTTTATTGAGTTAATTTATTTAAGAGATTTTTGGTGGAGTTTTAGGGTTTTCTGCATATAATGTCATCTGCAAATAGAGACTGTTTTACTTTTTCCTTTCCAATTTGGATGCTTTTTATTTCTTTTTCTTGCCTAATTGCTTTGGTTAGGACTTCTGGTACTATGTTGAATAAAAGTGTTTAGAGTGGGTATTCTTGCCTTGTTTCTGATCTTAAAGGAAATGCTTTCAGTGTTACTCAGTTTATTATGTTGAAGTACTTTTCCTTTGTACCCAGTTTATTGAGAATTTTTATACATGAAAGGATGTTGTATTTTGTCAAATACTTTTTCTGCACCTACTGAGATGGTCATATAATTTTCATCCTACCTTTTGTTAATGTGGTGCATCATACTAATTGATTTGTGGATGTTGAACCATCCTTACATCTCTGAATAATCCCATTTGATCATGATGTATAATCCCTTTACCATTCTTTTCTTTTTTCCTTGTGATAAGGACTTTTAAGATTTGTAATCTTAACAGATTTCTTTCTTTCCTTCTTTTTTTTTTTTTTTTTTAAAGATTTTACTTATTTGAGAGGAGGAGATAGAGAAACGGAATATGAGCAGGGGGAGTGGTGGAGGGAGAGGGACAAGCAGACTCCCTGTTGAGCAGGAGCCTGAAGAGGGGCTTGATCCCTGGACTCTGAGATCATGACCTGAGTTGCGGTCATATGCTTAACTGAGCCATGCAGGGGTCCCCCCCTTTTTTTTCCCTAAGTAGGATCCACCCCCAATGTGGGGCTTGTACTCACGACCTGAGATCAAGAGTCACATCCTTTACTGACTGAGCCAGCAGGGCACCCCAATGTATGATACTTTTAATGTATTGCTGGGTTTGATGTTCTAGTATTTTGTTGAGGATTTTTGCATCTATGTTCATCAGGGATATTAGCCTATAATTTTCTTATGGTATCCTTGTCTGGCTTTGGTATCAGGGTAATTCTGGCCTCAAAAAATTAGTATGGAAATGATCCTTCATCTTCTATTTTTTTGGAAGAGTTTGAGGGAATTGATATTTACTTCTTCCTTAAACGTTTGGTAGAACTCACCAGTGAAGCCATCTGATCCTGAACTTTTTTTAATGCGAGGGTTTTGATTATTGATTAACTCTGCTTACTAGTGGAGGCTAGGAAGATGGTGCAGTAAGAGAACCCTAAGCTCACCTCCTGCCGTGGATACAGCTAGATAACATTCACATCAGCAAAAATAACCCAAAGGCTGGCAGAACAAATTTCACAGCTAAAGGTAGAGAAGAGTCCCCATCAAAGAAGGTAGGAAGGGTGGCGATGTAGTTGGGAACAAAAGGGACCACAGCTGTCCATGATTGGGAGGGAGCCACAGGCACAGAGAAGGGCAAGAAACAGATGATCACACCAGAGAGCCCGCACAGGGAAGACAAGTCCCCCATAACATATGACTTTGAAAGCAAGAGGGGCCAACATTCATGAGTTGTTACAACCAGCGGGATTTAAAACCTGGAATTTTAAATATCAGTGGGCTCTGTTCTGGGAGAGCTGGGGTGGACTATAGGAAGCTGAGTCACTGCTCTCAGAGAGCCAGCACAACAAACAATCCACAGAGATATGCATGAAAGCTGCATTATGAAAAATGCCTGGGGCATACAGGAGGGAGACTTATTTACTCATCTCAGAGTTTATCCCAAAGGTACAGGGTTTGCAGGGAGACTCCTCCAGGAACAAAGGAGCCGGCAGGTGCCATCTCCCTCCCTTGCCTCTCAGCATAAACACATGGCCACCTGTGGGAACCAGTAGCACTGACATCCACTATATAATTTGTTTACACCAAGCCCTACCACCGCCCACCCTCCCAACTCATGGTTCTACCCTTTCCATTCATACTTGCCTCAGTCCCAGCTCTTTGGGTCCTTTCCTCCAGAAAACTGGTGCAAACCTTGGCAACATCGTGTCTTCCCATCTGCACTTTTTGTGGGGCCTTGGTTCCAGTGGCATTGGAGGTGGCCTGGCAGGAGCCCAAGGCATCCCCTGTTAAAGTTGCATGCCCTGTCCAGGCAGCAGCAGGTCTCATTTTGCAAGCAGACCAGTGGGCACCTTGATAAAACTGTGCACTTCACCCCAGCCAGGAACCAAACACTGCTCATGATAGGCAGAGAGAGTCTCTGCAGTCGATGGGACTGAAGAAAAGAGGGGCCAGGACGAAACAGGGCACATGCATCACACATAAGAGATACCTTATGAAATGCCAGGTTCTGGGGAACGAGACACTGCACTGCAGGACATTGCAGTATCTCTTCTCCAGAAGGTCATTGCTTTCAAAAGCAGGAGATTGGCTGACTTTCCTAACACACAGAAACAGACCTAGAGAGTTATTAAAAAGGAGGAGAGAGAAATATGTCCCAAGTGAAAGCACAGGACAAAACCACAGCACAAGACCTAAGCAAAATGAAGATAAGGAATATGCCTGATAAAGAATTTAAAGTAATGACCATAAAGATGCTCGCTAGACTTGAGAAAAGAGTAGAGGACGTCAGTGAGACTCTTAACACAGAGATAAAAAAGAACTAATCAGAGATGAAGAACACAATAAATGAAGTTAAAAATACACTAAGTGGAATAACTAGCAGGCTAGAGGATGCAGGAATGAATCAGCAACTTGGAAGAGAGAGTAATGGAAAGTAATCAAGCTGAGCAGGTGAGAGAAAACAATTATGCAAAAGAGAACAGACTTAAGGAACTCAGTGACTCCATCAAGCATAGTAACATTTGCATTATAGGGATATCAGAAGAAGAAGGAAAAGGAGACAAAATTTATTTGAAGAAGTAATAGCTAAAAACTTCCCTAATCTAGGGAAGGAAACAGAAATCGAGATTCAGGAGGCACAGAGATCCCCCAACAAAATCAACCCAAGGAGGTCCACACTAGCCTCACAGTAATTAAAATGTCAAAAATTAGTGGTAAAGAATTTTGAAAGCATCAGGAAAGGGGTGCCTGGTTGGCTCAGATGGTTAAGCATCTGCTTTCAGCTCAGGTCATGATCTCAGAGGCCGGGGATCCAGCCCCGCATCAGGCTCTCTGCTCAGCGTGGAGTCTGTTTCTCCCTCACTCTCTTCCTCTGTGATCTCTCTCACTCTCGCTCTCAAATAAATAAATAAAATCTTAAAAAAAAAAAAAAGACATCAAAAGAGGACAGTTACATATATAAGGAAACCCCATAAGACTAACAGTGGCTTTTTCAGCATAAATTTTGCAGACTAGAAGGAAGTGGCATGATATATTCAAGCACTGAAAGTAAAAAAATCTGCAGCCAAGTATATTCCATCCAGCAAGGAGAATAGAAGGAGAGGTAAAGAGTTTCTCAGACAAACAAAAACTAAAGGAGTTTATGACTACTAAACCAGAGCTACAAGAAATGTTAAAGGGGACTCTTTGAGTAGAAAAAAGACCATAAGAGTATGAAAACTAGAAAACACAAAAGCAGTAAAAATAAGTATATCTGTAAAACTCAGTCAGGGGACTCAAAAAATCAAAGGATGTGAAGTATGATACCAGATACCTAAAACATGTTGGAGATGATAGTAAAGAATGAGTTCAAATGTAAGCAGCCATCAACCTAATTAGACAGCTATATGCAGAAGATGTTATATACAAACCTAATAGTAATCACAAATCAAAAACCAGTAATAGATATGCAAAGAATAAAGAGAAAGGAATCTAAATATATCACTAAAGAAAGACAACAATCCATTGAAAGAGAGCAAGAGAAGAAAGGATCAGAGAAAATCTATAGAAACAACCACAAAACAATGACAAAATGTAAAAAAATGACAAATACATATCAATATTACTTTGAATGTAAATGGACTAAATGCTCCAAATAAAAGACATATGGTGATGGGGAAAAAAAAAAAAGACCCATCTATATGATGTTTACAGGAGACTAAGACCTAAAGACACATGCAGATTGAAAGTGAGGGGATGGAAAAACATTTGCTATGCAAATGAACATCAAAAGAAAGCTGGGACAACTATGCTTATATCAGACAAAATGGACTTAAAAAAATATTGTAATAAGAGACAAAGAAGAACACTAATAAAGAGGACAGTCCAACAAGAAGATAAAACAATTGTTAATATTTATGCATCCAACATGGGAGCACCCAAATACATAAAACAATTAATAAAAACATAAAGGAACTAATGGATTGCAATATAATAATAGTAGGGGACTTTACCACCCCACTTTCATCAGTGGACATATTATCCAAACAAAATGAACAAGGAAACAGTGGCTTTGAATGACACACTGAACCACATGGATTTAACAGATATATTCAGAACATTCCATCCTAAAGCAGCAAAATACACATTCTTTTCAAGTGCACATAGAGCGTTTTCAGAATAGCATCACATTAGGCCACAAAACAAGTCTCAACAAATTGAGAAAAGATTGAAATCATACCATGTAACTTATATGACCACAGTGCTATGAAACTAGAAATCAACCACAGGAAAAAATCTAGAAAGGCCAGAAAGGCCACAAATACATGGAGGTTAAATAACATGCTACTAAACAATGAATGGGTCAACCAAGAAATGAAAGAAGAAATCAAAAATTACATGGAGAGAAATGAAAATGAAAACACAATGGCCCAAAATCTTTGGGATGTGATAAAAGCAGTTCTCAGAGGGAAGTTTTATAGCAGTGCAGGCTACTGCAAGAAGCAAGAAAAATGTCAAACAACTCAACCTTACACCTAAAAGAGCTAGAAAAAGAACAACAACAAAACCCTCAAAACCAGCAGAAGGAAGGAAGTAATAAAGATTAGAGCAGAAATAAATGATACAGAACTAAAAAAAAAAAAAAAAAAACAGTGAAACTAGGAGCTGGTTCTTTAACAAGATCAATAAAATTGGTTAACCTCTAGCAACACTCAACAAGAAGAAGAGAAAAAGAGGACTCAAATAAAATCACAAATAAAAGAGAAATAACGATGGACACCACAGAAATACAAACAATTGTAAGAGAATTTTATGAAAAATTATATGCCAACAAATTGGACAACCTAGAAGAAATGGACAAATTCTAGAAACCTATAACCTACCAAAAATGAAGCAGGAAGAAATAGAAAATCTGAACAGACTGATTACCAGCAATGACATTGAATCAGTAATCATAATTTCCCAATAAACAAAATTCCAGACCATTTGGCCTCACAGGTGAATTCTACCAAACATTTCAAGAAGAATTAATACCCATTATTTTCAAACTATTCCAAAACAAAAGGAAGGAAAACTTCCACATTCATTCTATGAGGCCAGAATTACCCTGATACCAAAACCAGATAAAGATACCACCAAAAAATTGAAACTATAGGCCAATATCCCTGATGAACATGGATGCAAAACTTCTCAATAAAATAGTAGCAAACCCAATCCAACAATACATTAAAAAATTATTCATCATGATCAAGTGGGATTTATTCCTGGGTTGCAAGGGTGGTTCGATATTTGCAAATCATTCAGTGTGATATATCACACCAATAAGAGAAAGGATAAATACCATATGATCATCTCAACAGATGCAGAAAAAGCATTTGGCAAAGTACAACATCATTCATGATAACAACCCTCCACAAAATAGGTTTAGAGAAACCATATTTCGACATAATAAGGGCCATGTATGAAAAACCCACAGCAAACATTATACTCAATGTGGAAAAACTAACACCTTTCTCCCTAAGGTCAGGAACAAGACAAAAATGTCCACTCTCACCACTTTTATTCAACATAGTACTGGAAGTCCTAACTACAGCAGTTAGACAACAAAAAGAAAATAAAAGGCATCCAAAGTGGTAAAGAAGAAGTAAAATTTTTACTATTTACAGATGACATAATACTCTATATAGAAAACCCCAACAAAAAACTACTGGAACTGATAAATGAATTCAGTAAAATTGCAGTGTACAAAATCAATGTACAGAAATCTGTTGCATTCCCATATACTAACAATGAAGCAGCAGAAAGAGAAGATAAATCAATCCCATTTACAATTGCGCCAAAAATATGATACCTAGGGATAAGCCTAACCAAAGAGGTGAAAGAACTATACTCTGAAAACTGTAAAACACCATTGAAAGAATTGAAGAGGACACAAAGAAATGGAAAGACATTCCATTCTCATGGATTAAGAGAACAAATATTGTTAATATGTCTCTACTACCCAAAGCAGTCTACACATTTAATGAAATCCCTGTCAAAATACCAACAGATTTTTTTTCACAGAACTACAACAAATAATCCTCAAATTTGTATGGAATCACAAAAGACCCTGCATAACCAAAGCAATCATGAGAAAGAAAAATAAAATGGCAGGTATTATGATTCCAGACTTCAAAGCTGTAGTGATCAAAACAGTGTGGTACTGGCACAAAAATAGAGATCAACGGAACAGAAATAAACCCACAATTATATGGTCAATTAATCTTTGACAAAGAAGGAAAGAATACTCAATGGGAAAGGAAAGTCTCTTCAGTAAAGTGTGTTGGGAAAACTGGATAAGCTACATGCAAAAGAATGAAACTGGACCACTTTCTTACACCATACACAAAAATGAACCCAAAATGGATTAAGGACCTAAATATGAGACCTGAAACCATGAAAATCCTAGAAGAGAGCACAGCCAGTAATTTCTCTCACCTCAGTCATAGCAACATCTTTCTAGGTAAGTGTCCTGAGGCAAGGAAACAAGAGCAAAAATAAACTATTGGGACTAAATCAAAATAAAAAAAGCTTTTGCACAGCAAAAGGAACAAACAGCAAAACTAAAAAACAACCTACTGAATGGGAGAAGATATTTTGCAAATGACATATGTGATAAAGGGTTAGCATCCAAAATATATAAAGAACTTCTACAACTCAATACCAAAAAACCCCCAAATAACTCAATTAAAAAATAAACAGACATTTCTCCAAAGAAGACCTATAGATAGCCATCAGACACATGAAAAGATACTCAACATCACTCATCATGAAGGAAATTTCATATCAAAACCGCAATGAGGTATCACCTCACACCTGCCAGAATGGCTAAAACCAAAAACTCAAGAAACAACAAGTGTTGGCGAAGATGTGGAGAAAAAGGAATACTCGTGCACTATTGGCAGGAATGCAAACTGGTGCAGCGACTGTAGAAGAGATTATGGATGCTTGTCAAAAAATTAAAAACAGAACTATCATATGATCTCATAATCACACTATTGGGTATTTACCCAAAGAATACGAAAACAGTAATTTGAAGGGATACATGCCCCCCTATATTTATTGCAACATTATTTGCCATAGCCAAACTATGGAAACAGCTCAAGTGTCTATATATATATACACATACATATGACAAAATGGAATATTGTTCACCCATAAAAAAGAGTGGAATCTTGCCATTTGCAACAACATGGATGGACCTAGAGAATATAATGCTAATCAATTAAGCCAGTCAGAGAAAGACAAGTACCATATGATTTCACTCCTGTGTGAAATTAAGGAACAAAACAAATGAACAAAGGGAAAAAAAGAGACAAACTAAGAGACAGACTCCGAACTATAGATAACAAGCAGATGGTTAACAGAGAGGAGGTGTTGGGGGGGGAATGGGTGGAATAGTTGAAGGGGATTAAGAGTACACTTACCTTGATGGGCACTGAGTAATATATACAACTGTTGAATCACTATATTGTACACCTGAAATTAATATAGCACTGTATATTAACCACACTGGAATGAAAAATTTTAAAAAAGTGTGTGAAGGTAACAGTAACAAGAAAATGCAGAGCTAACCCTTCTTTTATTTCAAGATATGAGTTCTTCAGCCATGTTACTAGTAAAAAAAAGCAAATGAAAGAAAGACTTTTTGGCCAAAAATGATCAAGATAGGTTTATGAAATTTAGATTCATATCTAGTATCTCTTACAGTAAACTGTATCTTTAGCCTTTTTGAAATAAAAAAGTAATGAAATAATTATTGAAATTGAATTTATGTATTGAATGTTGTACCAAGATTTTAAAAAAATTAAAAGCTTATTCAGTCAGCCACAAAATCCTGCTTACTAGTAATTGGTCTGGTATGATTTTTAATTTCTTTATGCCTCAATCTTGATAGGCTGTATGTTTCTGTGCATTCAACCATTTCTTCTGAGTTATCTAATTTGTTGGATTATAATGGTTAATAGTAACCTCTAGTAGTTTATTTTTTTTGTATTTCTATTGTATCTGTTGTAGTAACTCCTCTTCCGTTTATAATTTCATTTATTTGAACCTATTTTTTTTTCTTGGATAGCTTGCCTGAAAGTTTGGCTTATTTTGCTTATCCTTTCATACATTAGTTTCATTGATCATTGCCATGTCTTTTTAGTCTCTATTTCATTGATTTCTGCTCTGATCTTTATTATTTTCTTCCTTCTGCTAACTATGGGCTTAGATTTTTTTCTTCTTGTTCCTATAGTCTTCTATCCTTTAAAGCAGTTAGTTGATAAAATGAGAACAGTATTTCTGGAATCTTTTAGTCCACATATATTTTTTTTTTATTCTGGTGCTTGTCATTTCTTCGATTTTACAAAAGTTCCTGAAAGACTTCCCCTGTCATTTCTTGTAAGTCAGCTGTGGCAGCAATACATTCTCCATCCTTGTTTATCTTGGAATGTCTTTATTTCAAATGATAAGTCAGCAATTATACTGATTCTCAATTGTATGTGATGAATGATTTTTTTCTTGCTGCTTTAGATGTTTTCTTTCTTTTTATTTTTTTGTCTTTGACTCTTAATAGTTTGACTATCATTTGTCTAGGTGTGAATTTCTTTGTATTTATCCTGCTTGGGATTTGTTGTGATTCTTGACTGTGTGGTTATGTAAACTAGTTATTTTCCTAGAATTTTGGAAGTTTTTGGCCATTATTTCTTCAACTATATCTTGTTTCTTAAATTCCATGTATGAATGAGATCATGGTATTTGTCTTTCACTGGCTTATTTTGCTCAGCATAACACTCTCTAGCTCCATACACATCATTGCAAATGGCAAGATTTCAGTCTTTTTATGGCTGAGTAGTATTCCATTGGGGTGTGGGTGTGGGTGTGAGTGTGTATTGCATCTTCTTTATCTGTTCATCAGTTGATGGGCGTTTGGGTTATTTCCATGGTTTGGTATTGTAGATAATGCTGCTGTAAACATCAGGATGCCTGTGTCTTTTTGAATCAGGATTTTTGTATGCTTCGGGTAAATACCTAGTAGTGCAATTGCTGGATAGTAGAGTAGTTCTATTTTTAACTTTTTGAGGCACCTCCATACCCTTTTCCAGACTGGCTGCAGTACACCTGAACCCAATATTACACTGTATGTTAACTAACTGGAATTTAAATAAAAACTTAAATATATATATATGTATATGTATGTATATGCGTGTATATATGTATATGTGTGTATGTATATGTGTGTATGTATATGTGTGTGTATATATATAGTGTATATATGTGTGTGTATATATATGTGTGTGTATATGTATGTGTGTGTATATGTATATATATATATATGTATATATATATACACATATATGTCTTGCCTTTTCTTTTTATCCTGTTCTTCAACATACATTATATTACCTGTATGTTGATATATTTTATATTATTCCAGAGGTTTTTGAGGCTTGTTAATTTTTTTCCATGTTTTTCCCTTTGTGCAGAAAAGATTGAATAATTTCTATTGGTACAGCTTTACGTTCACTAATTCTTTCTCCTTTTATCTCAAATCTGCTGTTGAGACCCTCTAGTGTATTTATTATTTCAGTTAGTATGCTCAAATCCAGAATTTCCGTTTGGTTCTCTTTGTGTAATTCCTGTATCCTTACTGAGAATTTTTGTTTGTTGATTCATTATTATAGCACTTCCCTTTATTGAAACATAGCTTCCTTTAGTTCTTTAAACATATTTATATGTTTAAATGTTGCTTTGAAGATTTTCTCTGCTAACTCCAACATCTGGGGACACTCAGGGACAGTTTCTCTTGACTAATTTTTTTCCTCAGTATTGGTACACCTCTGTTTTTGTTTTTTTTTTTTTTGCCTATGGTACATTTTTTGGGGGGTTAAATATATAATATTGTAGGAAGAATAAATTTTGATGTTTCCCCAGTTCAAGGTGCTTGTGTTGTTAGTTTAATTTGTCTTTTCTTTTTTCAGTGACTTGCCTGGGCTAAATCTGTGAAATCTGTCTCCCCTGTAGTGTTTTGACACTGATGTCACTTCTCCAATTTTTTTTTTTCATTCCTGTTTTTATTTAAACCTGGATTCCTGTAAGTTGCCCTGTTCATGCATAGCTTAGAGTTAGAGCAATGATCGCACAGAGGTTGCACACAGATACTTTGAGCAGTAAGGTTTATGTCCTCTGCAGATGCACCTGTGTGTGGGTAGACAAGTGCCTGAGAAGTTCAGGTCATTTGAACTCTGCTTTGGATTTACTTTGTGTTGGGTTCTTTGTGTCTTTGTGCACATGCTACTTCAGGTTAACCTGGAGTCTGTGAATAACTTGGGACTATTTTGCATGGTTGTTACTTGAGTCAGGAATGTATTGAGTCAGGGGGCGCCGGGGTGGCTCAGCTGGTTAAGTGTCCAACTCTTGATTTCTGCTCAGGTCATGATCTCAGGGTTGTGAGATCAAGCCCCTCATCGGGCTCCATGCTAAGCATGAGAGATTCTCTCTCTCCCTCTGTCCCTCCCCACCCTCATCTTGCACACTTCTCTCTCTCTCTCTCAGAAAAAAAAAAAAAAATGTACTGGAGCTGTCAGGTCTTGCTGGAAAGTGTCACTTTCACAGACAAGGTAGTATGCATGATGCATAGGATCTACTCCACATTAAGTGAGCTCCCTTCCATGATGTGGTACAGCTTCTGGTCCTCACAAATTACCCCATGCCACACTCTGGCAGAATCTCTACAGGAGCTGAGCTGGGGGCAGATGGGAGAAGCCTTGAGACATAACACCATCAACTCTTAGTGTTCCTTTCTGAAGTTCAGCAGTTTTCTAATAAGAAAGTTTGTCACACATATTTTTTAACGCCGTTGGTGAAGTCCCACAGCTTTGAAAGCTTATTTTTGTCAATTTTATCCACCTTGCTTTTTAGGGGGAAGATTAGCCAACATCCACACTCAGCCATAAGAGGAAGTCCCCATAATTTTTTTTAATGTAGCTCATCAACCTTTTTATCTTCTTTGAATTGATTCTTGAATACCAAAAAGTGTCATACCGTGGCTCTAATTTATCATGTACCCAGCTGCTAGAGTCATCTTCCTAAAATATCCTCTAATTTCTTTGTGTTACCTTTGTGTTAACCTTTGTGTTACCTACCCCTTCTGAGCCAAAATTAGGCAAGATGGAATTTTTGGTTATCCAAACTGTATTTGTTATCTTCAGCTGTATGTTTATAGTTTATATGGATTAATTGAACTCTGAAGTACGTCCAGGCCACCTAACATTATGTCAGGGTTAAATTTCACCAAAACAGCTTCAGTTTCAATTCTATGTTACTTACCTGAAGTGTCTTAGTTTTTTAATTCCACTATATACTTTTCTCATCAGCCAGAAAATAACTATCTCTTACCAAAGTGGTGATTCTCTTCTTTGGTCAAGGAAAAGGTCCCTATATCCAAATACACCCATAAGGCATCTATCTAGAAAGGATGATTATTTTAATGCCTTACTACACTTTTATTCCTGCTAATACATTCCCAGAGGGACTCACACCAGGTTATGAGCTTTTAAAATGTCCCTCAAGCACAAATCCTAGAGTTTGGGTTATCATGACTCTATTTCTGTTTGTGAGCTCTTTTTAGAGCATGAACACTGTAATGTTAGGTTTAAGTTATCAGTAATAAGTAATACCACAAATGGATGGAAAAACAAAACAGCCAAGTAGCAGGCTATTACCTTGAGAGTGGCAATGTGGTATGGGTTTTAGGTGAAGCAGATATGCCTGTTACTAGTTTCTGGCTTAGATCAAGTCATTGAATTTCCTGACTCACCAATATACCCATTTCTGAAGTGGGGATAATACTGCTTCTCTTGTAGGGTTGTGATGAGAATTAGGACCTAGCATGCAAAGAACACCTAAAAAGTGATATAGCCATTATTGTCTACATAATTGTTTCTACATGGTTATGTTTATTTTACATTCTTGCAACTGCATAGAAATTCCATGCTAGCAGAATTCCTAGTAAGAATTCCCTGGTGCTGAATGTCTCAATTTGAGTCTACTTGGAGTTCTAGTTTTGAGGTTCCAAGTGATGTTACTGAGTTGATTCTAGCTTGATTTGTTCAGACTGATACTAAGCAATTAATTTAGCTCTTGCCATTTTAAATTAATTTAGATGAAATCATCTAGCACATTTTCACGGAGTGAGATACCTACAAAGGGTGAGATGGTTGGTATTGGTAGGATTATGCCTGAATAAATCTGTGCTCTATTACACAATTAATTAAATGTGCAGACATCTTATTTCTACATAACTTGATTTGGAAGCCATAATTCTCGTTTTCTTTTTTTCTTCTTCTCCTGACTTACTGTGGATCGCTAGGTAATTTCAGAATCTGTTGATTGGCCTTTTCACAAGTTTGTGTGAATTCTTCCCTTTTCTTTAAGCAGATTATGAGACCAGGACTATGATTATTGTAGGAAAAGGTCAGATAATTAGGTTGACCTGGTTATGGTAAAATTTATTTTTTCCCCCAAGTACTTTTAAGCAATGAACCTATGAATAGATTCTACCTAAATCTCCTTTTCACAAAACTTCCTGGAGATGGTACTGTTGATCATTAGAAATTTTCACTGGAGGATCTACCAAGGTTGAGCACTATCTTTGCTTCACTGGGATCTTAACAAGGAGCAAGGCTGAGAGGTCACTGATTCAGCAAATATTTGGGCCACACAGTATTTTTGTCTTAGTTATCAGTGTCTACTTACGGTCACGACGATGCCAGTTCCTTGCTGCATAAGTAATGAACATGTGTGTATTTTGCTAATTCTTAAAAAATCTCTTTTGAGTAGAGTGAAACTTTGCTCCAAAATAATTTGTGGTGACTTGAACTACAGCAGTGGTTCCACCATTTGCACTAATTTATTTGTTCTTGTGGTTTGTGTATCCAACCATTTACATATATATTCACACAAGTAGCTCTAACCTCTCTGAATTTGGTGGTGAGACTTTAGCTTTTTTAAATAGATTTTTTTTAAGGGTTGCCTGGGTGGCGCAGTCAGTTAAGCATCTGCCTTCAGCTCAGGTCATGATCCCAGGGTCCTGGGATCAAGTCCCGCATCAGGCTCCTTGGTCAATGGGGAGCCTGCTTCTCCCTCTGCCTCTGCCTGCCACTCCCCCTGCTTGTGCTCTCTCTCTCTCTGACAAATAAATAAATAAAATCTTTTAAAAAAATTGATTTTTTTTAACTTGGAGCCCACATTCTTAGAACATCGTCATGATGTACTTAAGGACTAGAAATGATGTGTTTTAAATGCAAATTACATAAGTAGGCCATTACCTAGAGTCTGGAGAGTTAGGCTGTTATCAAAATTGCGACTGATAGATAGGTTTGACTTAGCAGTGTTTAGAAGCAGGGGGCTAGATACAGTGAACCATTAGTCGCATGTGTGATTTTTAAGATACCTACATATTGAGGCTTAATTGATGGCAGAAGTCTCTCCTCTGGTTTTATTTTGAGTGTTTTGCTTTCAAAATATCATGTACTTGTGTTCTCACCAACAGTGGCTCCAACTCAAGGTGTGTGAACAGACTTGACCTGAGATAATATTCCTGTGGTGATATTAGAATGGGAGAGGTGATGCGTGATGGAATGTCAAACTAGTGTACCTCTAGATTTGCATTGACACATTTGAGTCATGTGAATGTTAAAATAATTGTAAAAATAAGATAGGTCGGTGTATCTACTTAATATTATGTTTATACATTGTATAAAAAGATGTGTGCCAATGGGCAAAATGAACACTGAGCAAATCCTGAGAAACCCTACTAATTCGCTTGGGATTTTCCTAATGAACTGCTGAATTGACAGTTATGGCTGTGTGTAGTGGTGATTTACACTAATTACTAGTCATTTAAACCTGCTAATAGATCCTTCCCCACCTGGACCTGTGTTGTCAAGAATGCCAGGTGGAATGACTTGAGTTTTGTTGTTTTTTTTTTTTTAAGAGATTCAAAGGGTTTAGACCTGGGGGAACCCAGACATATCAGTTTCATCTGTTATAATTACATTTAGCCTTGTATCAAAAAGCTGATCTAAAAGAAGTAGTTTATATAGGATAAGTATTTCTTTCTTCAAGGCAATTTCTTATTAACCTTTGGTGCAAAGTGGGATGAAGGGATAAAGAATATGACAAAAACAAAAAACAAAAAACAAAAAAAAACAACTACCCAGAACTGTGAACTCCCATGGAAAAGTGTGAAGGTCTTGTAATAACCACATTGTCAGGCTGGGAATATGGTGAAGTGTTATCATTGGAGTTCTGAAGACCTGTAAAGAGGGAGAAGTCAACTAAGATTTTTCTTATATCCTGCTTGATATTTCTTTTTACAGTATTTCATGTAAGTGAATGGGATACAACACCATAATTTTATTGGAATGGTAGAATATAAATATATGTTTTTAAAGAATATTATTCCCCATCTGGTAGGTGAAATTTTTGTCTGGTTCATGTTTCTACTTGGCAACTTAAAAAAAAAAACAAACTTCATTTTTTGGAGAAGATACAGTTTGGTACCTCCATAGTTCATGGAGAAGTTGACCCTCCATGGTTATAGTGCCCTGCCAAAGGCCACTCAGCAGATGGGTGGCTGAGCAAAAACAAATCTGTCTCAATCTCAGACCATCTGCTCCACTCTAAAATATACTGTCTTCACATTTCTTCATAGAAGAGTAGCTCTTCTCTTAATTTACATCTCTGTGATTCTGAGCTTTCTATCTGATTTAGGTTTTTCTTAAATTAGGCAGATAAAATCATATTTTATTGGCAATTTTTTGGTTTATAATGCATCGATTTTCTTATTTGAACCTCAGAAACAATTCCTTGAAATATGTTAAGTATTTTGCCACTTAACAGATGGGAAAGCTCAGACTGATTTACCTGAAATCCCTTGGATAGTTATGCACTGGATCTGAATCCTATGTCCTCTGATGCAGTGACTTACTCATTTCCTATGCTGTCAAATTATCAAGATTGAATACCCCATTAATTTTCAAAATATATTTTGAGATGTCTGAGTTACCCTATAGGTTATGTGGAGCACATTTAAAAGACACTGTAAAAAGGTAAATTAACTTGTCTTTGAATTAGAAATCCAGGACTGCTAAAACAGAAACAAAAGTAGAGATATGTCATCAGGGCTGTAACTACCTATATCCCTCTGTGCAGATTTGCCTATTTTTCCAGCAATAGATGGACTCAGAAATGGAGGTCAACTCAAGGAAACAGTCAAACAATCCACAGAGGCAACTCTCTGTCTCTGAATTTGGTGGTGTAAGCCACCAATTTTTTTTTTTTTTTTTGTAAGCCACCTTCTTTTGTAAGCCACCACTTTAGGCTGGTAATGGTGGTTGGGAAGGTGAGGGTCCAAGTTGAATAGCAGTGTTATATGGCAGAGAACTTGAACCAATCTTTAGGAATATGGTATATCTAGATTCTCTAGCAGTCATGAAGAATGAGGTAGATATAGATCTCCTAAAAGATAATGATCTCTAAAAAAATGATATCTAAAACATATTAATAATTTAAAATATGTAGTTTTTACAAAGTGAGCCCATGAATGGGAAAAGCCATTCTGTATACTTGTATATGAGCATATGTATGTAAATGCATAGAAGAAGACCTGAAAAGGTGCACATCCAAAGGTCATCAAACTCCAATTGGTGATGCCTGGGAGGGAGGTTAAGGGAGAATAAATATAATTAAATTTGGAAAGAGAGTTTTCAGTTTTTCAATATTGTTTGAATTTTCAATAAGGAAAATGTTTTTATTTATGTGTGATTCAAAAACATGAAGTATTGGGGGGCGGAGCAAGATGGCGGAGGAGTAGGAGACCTGGATTTCGTGTCCTCTCAGGAATTCAGCTGGATAGGGATCAAACCATTCTGAACACCTACAAACTCAACAGGAGATCGAAGAAAAGAAGAGCAACAACCCTCTGAACAGAAAAGCGACCACTTTCTGGAAGGTAGGACGTGTGGAGAAATGAATCCGAGGTGATATTTGGGAGGATAGACGGCGGGGGAGGGGCCTCCATTGGCCGCTTCTGGCAAGTGATAGAGCCACGGAGCACAAAATCGGAAATTTCAGAAGTCGGCTCCGCTGAGGGACGTCACTCCGGTGGCTAAGTGGGGGGTGGAACCCTCGCGGGACAGTGTGGTCTCAGGACCCTCGGGGTCACAGAAGGACCGGGGGTGCCTGAGTGCAGCAGAGCTCCCAGGGATCGGAGCAGGGAAGCCGGCTGCAGAGACAGAGCCCAGGCACGGGCTCTCAGCTCGGGGTTGCCATAAACCGTGATCTGTGGCACAGTCGGGCCACTGCTCCTCCAGCAGGGACCCAACAAGCGGCAGATCCGGTGAGACTCACCTTCTTCCCCCGGAAGGAGCGGCGCGGGAGTGCACCGCGGGGATCTGCTGGGTTTGGAGACTCCACCCGGGGTCGGGTGCCAGAGAGAGAAACGTGAGCCGGGTGAGCACGGAGTGCGGCCGGAGACCGGGGAGACGGGAGTGACTGACTGCTTTTCTCTGGGGGCGCACTGAGGAGCGGGACCCCGAGTTCTCGGCTCCTCCGGGGCGGAGACTGGGAGGCCGCCATTTTCACTCTCCGCCTCCAAAGCTGTAGGGAAAGCTTGCAGGGAACAAAAGCTCCTGAGAGCAAACCCGAGCAGATTACTTAGCCCGGACCGGGCAAGGGCGGGGCAATTCCGCCTCCGGCAAAGACATTTGGGAACCAAGACAACAGGCCCCTCCCCCAGAAGATCAGCAAGAACAGCCAGCCAAGACCAGGTTTACCGATCAGTGAGAACAGCAGAACTCCAGCGCTAGGGGAATACTGCACATAGAATTCATGGCTTTTTTACCATGATTCTTTAGTCTTTCAAAGTTAATTATTTTTTTTAACTGTCTTTTTTTCTTTTATCTTTTTTTTTTTGAATTTTTCTTTTTCCCTTTTTCAACCAACATCTTATCAATCCCTTTTTAAAAAAAACATTTTTATTTTTCATTTTTAGAGTCATATTCTATCCCTTCATAGTAGTTACCCGTATTTTTGGCATATATATATAAGTTGTTCTCTCTTTAAAATTTTGAGATAGTTTCTTCTAACAGATCAAAATATACTCTAAATCTCTAGTGTATGGTTTTTTTCTACTCCCCTGCCTGATCACATTCTCTCCCTTTTTTCTTTCTTTTTTTTTTTAAATCCTCTTCTTTCTTTTTTCAAACAACTTATCAATTCCTTTTATAAAATTTTTTATAATTTCCATCTTTACAGTCATATTCCATCCCTTCATCATATCAACCCTTATTTTTGTACATATATAAGTTTTTCTTTCTTTAAAATTTTGGGAGGCACTTTCTTTTAACAGACCAAAATACACCCAAAATCTAGTGTGGCACTGATCTATAAACCAGCCTGATCATATTTGATCACATTCTGTTTTTGTTTTGTTTTGTTTTGTTCTGTTTTTGTTTGTTTTTATCTTTATCTTTATCTTTTTCTTTTTTCTTTTTTTCTTTCTTTTTCTTTTTTCTCTCTTTCCCTTTCTTTTCCCACTGCTTCAGGTCTTTTCTGATTTGTTTAGAGTATATTCTCTGGGGACGTTGTTACCCTGCTAGCATTTTGTTCTCTCATTAATCTATTCTCCTCTGCACAAAATGACAAGACGGAAAAAATCACCTCAACAAAAAGAACAAGAGGTAGTACCGACTGCCAGGGACCTACTCAATACGGACATTAGTACGATGTCAGATCTAGAGTTCAGAATCATCACTTTAAAGATACTAGCTGGGCTTGAAAAAAGCATGGAAGTTATTAGAGAAACCCTTTCTGGAGAAGTAAAAGAACTAAAATCTAACCAAGTAGAAATCAAAAAGGCTATTAATGAGGTGCAATCAAACATGGGGGCGCTAACTGCTAGGATAAATGAGGCAGAAGAGAGAATCAGTGATATAGAACACCAAATGATGGAAAATAAAGAAGCTGAGTTAAAGAGAGATAAACAACTACTGGATCACGAGGGCAGAATTCGAGAGATAAACGATACCATAAGACGAAACAACATTAGAATAATTGGGATCCCAGAAGAAGAAGAAAGAGAGAGAGGGGCAGAAGGTATAATGGAGCAAATTATAGCAGAGAACTTCCCTAATTTGGGGAGGGAAACAGGCATCAAAATCCAGGAAGCACAGAGAACCCCTCTCAAAATCAATAAAAATAGGTCAACACCCCGACATCTAATAGTAAAACTTACGAGTCTCAGAGACAAAGAGAAAATCCTGAAAGCAGCTCGGGAGAAGAGATCTGTAACCTACAATGGTAGAAACATTAGATTGGCAACAGACTTATCCACAGAGACCTGGCAGGCCAGAAAGGACTGGCAGGACATATTCAGAGCACTAAATGAGAAAAATATGCAGCCAAGAATACTATATCCAGCTAGGCTGTCATTGAAAATTGAAGGAGAGATAAAAAGCTTCCAGGACAAACAAAAACTAAAGGAATTTGCAAACACGAAACCAGCCCTACAAGAAATCTTGAAAGGGGTCCTCTAAGCAAAGAGAGAGCCTAAAAGCAACATAGACCAGAAAGGAACACGAACAATATACAGTAGCAATCACTTTACAGGCAATACAATGACACTAAATTCCTATCTTTCAATAGTTACCCTGAATGTAAATGGGCTAAATGCCCCAATCAAAAGACACAGGCTATCAGACTGGATTAAAACACAAGACCCATCGATATGCTGTCTGCAAGAGACTCATTTTAGACCCAAAGACACCCCCAGATTGAAAGTGAGGGGGTGGAAAACCATTTACCATGCTAATGGACACCAAAAGAAAGCTGGGGTGGCAATCCTTATATCAGACAAATTAGATTTTAAACCAAAGACTGTAATAAGAGATGAGGAAGGACACTATATCCTACTTAAAGGGTCTATCCAACAAGAAGATCTAACAATTGTAAATATCTATGCCCCTAACATGGGAGCAGCCAATTATATAAGGCAATTAATAACAAAAGCAAAGAAACACATCGACAACAATACAATAATAGTGGGGGACTTTAACACCCCCCTCACTGAAATGGACAGATCGTCTAAGCAAAAGATCAACAAGGAAATAAAGAATTTAAATGACACACTGGACCAAATGGACTTCACAGACATATTCAGAATATTGCATCCCAAAGCAACGGAATACACATTCTTCTCTAGTGCCCATGGAACATTCTCCAGAAACAATCACATCCTAGGTCATAAATCAGGTCTCAACCGGTACCAGAGGATTGGGATCATCCCCTGCATATTTTCAGACCACAATGGTTTGAAACTAGAACTCAATCACAAGAGGAAAGTCGGAAAGAACTCAAATCCATGGAGGCTAAAGAGCATCCTACTGAAGAATGAATGGGTCAACCAGGAAATTAAAGAAGATTTAAAAAAATTCATGGAAACCAATGAAAATGAAAACACAACTATTCAAAATCTTTGGGATGCAGCAAAGGCAGTCCTAAGAGGAAAGTATATAGCAATACAAGCCTTTCTCAACAAACAAGAAAGGTCTCAAGTACACAACCTAACCCTACACCTAAAGAAGCTGGAGAAAGAACAGCAAATAAAGCCTAAACCCAGCAGGAGAAGAGAAATCATAAAGATCAGAGCAGAAATCAATGAAATAGAAACCAAAAGAACAGTAGAACAGATCAACGAAACTAGGAGCTGGTTCTTTGAAAGAATTAACAAGATTGATAAACCCCTGGCCAGACTTATCAAAAAGAAAAGAGAAATGACCCAAATCAACAAAATCATGAATGAAAGAGGAGAGATCACAACCAACACCAAAGAAATACAAACAATTATAAGAACATATTATGAGCACCTCTATGCCAGCAAATTAGATAACCTGGAAGAAATGGATGCATTCCTAGAGATGTATCAACTACCAAAACTGAACCAGGAAGAAATAGAAAACCTGAACAGACCTATAAGCACTAAGGAAATTGAAGCAGTCATCAAAAATCTCCCAAAACACAAAAGCCCAGGTCCAGATGGCTTCCCAGGGGAATTCTACCAAACATTTAAAGAAGAATTAATACCTATTCTTCTGAAACTGTTCCAAAAAATAGAAATGGAAGGAAAACTTCCAAACTCGTTTTATGAGGCCACCATTACCTTGATCCCCAAACCAGACAAAGACCCCATCAAAAAGGAGAATTACAGACCAATATCCCTGATGAACATGGATGCAAAAATTCTCACCAAAATACTAGCCAATAGGATCCAACAGTACATTAAAAGGATTATTCACCACGACCAAGTGGGATTTATCCCTGGGCTGCAAGGTTGGTTCAACATCCGGAAATCAATCAGCGTGATACAATACATTAACCAAAGAAAGAACAAGAATCATATGATCCTCTCAATAGATGCAGAAAAAGCATTTGACAAAGTACAGCATCCTTTCTTGATCAAAACTCTTCAGAGTATAGGCATAGAGGGTACATACCTCAATATCATAAAAGCCATCTATGAAAAACCGACAGCAAATATCATTCTCAATGGGGAAAGTCTGAGAGCTTTCCCCCTAAGGTCAGGAATGCGGCAGGGATGTCCACTATCACCACTGCTATTCAACATAGTTTTGGAAGTCCTAGCCACAGCAATCAGACAACAAAAAGAAATGAAAGGCATCCAAATCAGCAAAGAAGAAGTCAAACTCTCACTCTTTGCAGATGATATGATACTTTATGTGGAAAACCCCAAAGACTCCACCCCAAAACTGCTAGAACTCATACAGGAATTCAGTCAAGTGGCAGGATATAAAATCAATGCACAGAAGTCAGTGGCATTCCTATACACCAACAACAAGTCAGAAGAAAGAGAAATTAAGGAGTCGATCCCATTTACAATTGCACCCAAAACCATAAGATACCTAGGAATAAATCTAACCAAAGAGGCAAAGGATCTGTACTCAGAAAACTATAAAATACTCATGAAAGAAATTGAGGAAGACACAAAGAAATGGAAAAACGTTCCATGCTCATGGATTGGAAGAACAAATATTGTGAAGATGTCAGTGCTACCTAGAGCAATCTACACATTCAATGCAATCCCCATCAAAATACCATCCACTTTCTTCAAAGAAATGGAACAAATAATCCTAAAATTTGTATGGACTCAGAAAAGACCCCGCATAGCCAGAGGAATGTTGAAAAAGAAAAGCAAAGCTGGCGGCATCACAATTCCGGACTTCAAGCTCTACTACCAAGCTGTCATCATCAAGACAGTATGGTACTGGCACAAAAACAGACACATAGATCAATGGAACAGAAGAGAGAGCCCAGAAATGGACCCTCAACTATATGGTCAACTAATCTTTGACAAAGCAGGAAAGAATGTCCAATGGAAAAAAGACAGTCTCTTCAACAAATGGTGTTGGGAAAATTGGACAGCCACATGCAGAAGAATGAAACTGGACCATTTCCTTACACCACACACAAAAATAGACTCCAAATGTTTGAAAGACCTCAGTGTGAGACAGGAGTCCATCAAAATCCTAAAGGAGAACACAGGCAGCAACCTCTTCGACCTCAGCCGCAGCAACTTCTTCCTAGAAACATCGCCAAAGGCAAGGGAAGCAAGGGCAAAAATGAACTATTGGGACTTCATCAAGATAAAAAGCTTTTGCAAAGCAAAGGAAACAGTCAACAAAACCAAAAGACAACTGACAGAATGGGAGAAGATATTTGCAAATGACATATCAGATAAAGGGCTAGTATCCAAAATCTATAAAGAGCTTCTTAAACTCAACATCCAAAGAACAAATGATCCAATCAAGAAATGGGCAGAAGACATGAACAGACATTTTTCCAAAGAAGACATCCAAATGGCCAACAGACACATGAAAAAGTGCTCAACATCGCTCGGCATCAGGGAAATCCAAATCAAAACCTCAATGAGATACCACCTCACACCAGTCAGAATGGCTAAAATTAACAAGTCAGGAAATGACAGATGTTGGCGGGGATGCGGAGAAAGGGGAACCCTCCTACACTGTTGATGGGAATGCAAGCTGGTGCAGCCACTCTGGAAAACAGTATGGAGGTTCCTCAAAAAGTTGAAAATAGAGCTACCATATGATCCAGCAATTGCACTATTGGGTATTTACCCCAAAGATACAAAAGTAGGGACCTGAAAGGGTACGTGCACTCCGATGTTTATAGCAGCAATGTCCACAATAGCCAAACTGTGGAAAGAGCCAAGATGTCCATCAACAGATGAATGGATAAAGAAGAGGTGGTATATATATACAATGGAATATTATGCAGCCATCAAAAGGAATGAGATCCTGCCATTTGCAACGACGTGGATGGAACTGGAGGGTATTATGCTGAGCGAAATAAGTCAAACAGAGAAAGACATGTATCATATGACCTCACTGCTATGAGGAATTCTTAATCTCAGGAAACAAACTGAGGGTTGCTGGAGTGGGTGGTGGGGTGGGAGGGATGGGGTGACTGCGTGATGGACACTGGGGAGGGTATGTGCTTTGGTAAGCGCTGTGAATTGTGCAAGACTGTTGAATCTCAGATCTGTACCTCTGAAACAAATAATGCAATATATGTTAAGAAAGAAAAAAAGAAGAAGAAGAATGTAGCAGGAGGGGAAGAATAAAGGGGGGGAATCGGAGGGGGAGAAGAACCATGAGAGACGATGGACTCTGAAAAACAAACTGAGGGTTCTAGAGGGGAGGGGGTGGGAGGATGAGTTAGCCTGATGATGGGTATTGTTGAGGGCACGTTCTGCATGGAGCATTGGGTGTTATGCACAAACAATGAATCATGGAACACTATATCTAAAACTAATGATGTAATGTATGGGGATTAACATAACAATAAAAAATTAAAAAACAACAACAACAACAAAAAAAACATGAAGTATTTTCCATAAGGGGTGACCTGGAAATGGATATTGTAAGCTAAAGGAGGAAAAACATGAGCAAAGGTATGAGGATGCTAAAATAGAGTGGTTGATTACTATGCAGTTTTTATAGGTAATAACAAGAGAGATGATCTGTGACTTATGTAGTCCCAAATTATCAGTTGCAGTTCAGTTAAGGTAATGGTATGTTTCAATAGGTTTTTAAGTGGATTAGGCAGATATATCCTTGGAAGCCAAATGGTTTGATGGATATCTCAGTTGGAAACCTAATTGATTTCATACAGTCTCTCCAGTGCGCACAAAGCCAGATGCTGTGTGTGGTTCTTCTTGAGAATTTTTTCCCCTTAAGTCTAGGTGATTGTCAGGCAGAGGAGAACAATGACCAGTATGTATTTTAAATGGAAGAAAAGGTACATAGCCAGGCTGCTAGCTTAAGGTTTCTTATTCTTGTGAAAGTACACGTCTTGATAACATTGGGGTTGTATCCACATGAAGAGTATGACTAACCTTTTGTCTGCTTGCTTTGGGTACTGTTCTGGGCAGCCTAGGTAGACATTTAGACAGAAGCACTTTCTCTGACTCAATTTTTCAGGAAAATAAACGTCATGTATAATGTATAAGAAGCAGATAGGCATACATGCTGTGCTGTATTTCTTTTACATTCTGACGTGGTCTGTTTTTGAAGCACTCAGTAATGTAAAGCATACGACCTAAGGGTTGCTTTTACAATTGACACTCATTGTAAGGGCAAGCAACGTTTTTTCATATTGAAGTTGGAAAACTTAAATTTCTCAGTTATAGTAAGACTTGATTGAAAAAATGAAAGATGAAGGACAAGATGATAGCTTGCAATTGTTTGTGAGTTTGAGCTCTCACTGCAGAGGTTTATAGAATGTTACACTTTATTTCTTGTGCCTGGTGTTAGGAGTCATTTTGATTTTTGGCCATTTAGTTGGTCTTTAATGAATGAATGAGACCCTTTATTTTCCCCTGACTAAACTTTATTTCTGGGAAGTGGGAACAGAGGCTTAACATAAATGCCATAGTATGGTTTAGCTGTAAAATGTTCAAGGTTATTTGAAGAAACACTCACCTAAATTAAGGAATACTTTTGGTAGTTCACTGTAAAAGGTCACAAGTTAGGGTAATGATTCTGTTGCCTAAAATAACCAGACTATTTTTCTTTAGAGCAAAACAAAACAGATGATCCTAGAGAGCTCTGATGTATTGTTTCATATTTTCCTAAAAGGGGTACACAACATTTTCTTCCTGCTCAGCTTTTCTATTACATCTGTGTGTATTTTTAGGAGGAGAAGGGCAAAGTGAGAGGGAGAAGAGGAAGGATGGGTCAGAAGAAAGTGCGTTGAGTCTCTTGACGGACAGAGAGTTGCCTCTCTGGATTGTTTGTTTACTCTTGCTAACTCCCACTGTCTGGAAGAATATCTTGTAACAGTCATGTCAGTCTGTGGCAAAATGAAATTGGTGTGGCAGGATTAATTCATTCCAAATCCATGTGGTTTTCAAGGATCTTTAAAATAAATGCAAGCTGGTATAGCGATCCATATTTTAACATTTTGAGCAAAGTGAAGCATGAAACAATCGAAATACATCCAGGATATAAACTTTACCAAAAATGACCTTTTCTTGAAAATACTAGAACATTTTGGATATTATGAACAGGGGCATAATTATTGATTTGTGTTTTCAAACACTATTTCTCCAAAGTAGAATCCATTTAAGAATCAGTTTTAAAAAAATGAGTGGTACTTCATTAGTTGCCAAAGAAAGAAATGACAATATACAAAACTAAGGTTAGTGGCTCCCTTATTTTGAGTTCTTGTTATGTTCTTGACACTGTGATAAGCTCTTGACTTACATTATCTCATTTATGTTTCTCTACGGGGATGGTATAGTTATTATAATTACTATATCATTTTCCAGGGAAGGAAACCAAAAATAAGAAAAGTTAGCAGGTATTAAGTGGTGAGGCCAGGATTATTGCTTAGGTAACTGTTTATAGAATCCAAGTTCTTAACTGTTACATTATAGTCATTCTGAAGTAATTAATGGATACAGGTCTGAAATCAGTCTGGTGGTGCCCTGGGAACAGTTCTCATAGATTCCTGAGAGCTATGTGTTACATATTTAGGAATTTTGTGAGCTGATGTATAAACTTTGACTTTGAAATCAGCAGTTATTATTTTTGTCACAGAAATGGGCAAATGCTACAAATCAGGGCATTTTTTTTTTTTTTTTGAGGAATTGGTTCACTAGCGTACCATTTAATAATACAGGATTCTACTAGCACTGTTTGAGTATAGCTTCCAAACCCTCACATTTTAAATGGATAAGATCAGAATAAATGCTTTGAGTATCAGATTTTTTACCCCGTAGCATTTGTCTTGGTTTGATAAATTGTAATTAATATAGTTAGAACTGAGAAAATTAAATTTAAAAGAATTTATTCCTAAATGTCAAAGTAGAAGAGAGGTTCTTTCCTAGCTTCCAGTCCTCTGTCTGAGGATTTTGGAAAGAAAGCTCTTGTCTGGCTGACTGCAGATTATGAAGGCGGTAGCTGTGCCCAGATCTGGGAGTTTGTTTTGACGACTAGCTGAGATAGTCTGAGGAGGAATGGAAAGACATTTGGCTGGGGTCACAGAAACCCATGACAGGAGGATGGAGGATTCCAGCGAGGGAAGGTTCATTTAAAAAAAAAAACAAAGCAGAACAAAACATGGGTGCCAGGAAGGTTTGTGGGGTATGAGTAACCCCAGTGGCCAAGATGACATGTTCCTTTCCTCCACAAAAGAATTTTAATTCTGGAACTCTAGCTCTTCATCTTGCCTTGAAACCATAAAGCATCATTGTCTGCTGATAAGAATCATTCTAGTGGTAGTGGTTCAATTTAATAAATACTTAAACATTGAAAATTGTAATTTTGATACATTATATCATGTTATCAAATTTATCCTCCTAATGTTCTTTTTATGAAGACGATATTGTCTCACTTACATTTAGTGTTTAATGTATTTATAATGTTCTTCTGTTAAGAAAATCCTCCTTTGAGCATCTTCCCAGACCCAGTTGGATTGCCTGCTGGATCCTGCTTATCGAAAGCAAAAGCCTGCATGCATGATAATGTACTTGTTCCTGATTGGGGTAGTTCTAACTCACCAGGTAGTTCTTACCCTGTTTCCTTCACCACCTTGATAGTTACCTTTTGGGATTTTCAGAATTTATGGGGTTATTGATTGGAGTGGAAGTTTCAAAGGAAGGAAAGAGGAGGGGAAAAGTATGATTGAGAAAAACAATACATACATACATACACCCATCCATCCATCCATCCATCCCAGGACAGAGCAGAAAATCATATTGCCACAACTCAAGTTAGAGGCCAAATATGTATCCTACTTGAGTAAAACAAAGTAATTGTTTTCTTTCTGGATGAAGAGAAGCCTGTGTAAAAGGTTTTTTTGTACCAATTCAATTTTCTATTTATTAACTTCAATATTAGTTTGAGGCAAGTATTTTTCTATTCTTTATATTTTTTTAATGAGCTGGCTGCATGGTAGATTAGAACTGAATGCTTGAGAGTCCAAGAAATCTGGCTTTTTAATACTGCCTTGAAAAATTTAGTTATTGTGACTTTGGGAAAGTAACCTAACTTCTCTGTTTTCTTGTCCGTACAATGATAGTAATAATCCTTATAGACAACCACAGGAGGTACTGATAAAGCTCTGAGTGCAATGCCTAGGAGAGTAGGCACTCAATAAATGGTTAGCTATCGTTTCAGCTATCGTTATCCATAAATTCAAAAATGGATTAAAACGTGTGAGCAGAATAGATAATGTATTTTGATGATTTAGGAGCTGCTATTAGAGAGTTGACAAGTACTCTTTTTCTTCTATGAATGAAACTGATATATAATAAGGTAAATTGGGTCTGGTTGCTTGATGATGGTGGTGGTGGCAGCAGCAATGATGGTGTCTTTTCCTCTTTCCACACAGAATGTTCCCCCAGACCTCTCCATCTGCACCTTTGTGCTGGAACAGTCTCTCTCTGTCCGGGCCCTGCAGGAAATGCTGGCTAACACGGTGGAGAAGTCAGAAGGGGCAAGTACTTAATTTATGTATACTTGTAGTATTTTAATGAACTCATTGACTTGTATGAATGGTTTCGTTCATAGGTGTTGGAGGTTTTCTTTTTGCTGAAATTAAGTCAATGCATTTTACTTGTGATTTCCTTAAGTTTGACTTTCTGCTTTGTCCAGCAGACCTGTGATATCTTAAAGAACTTAAAAAAAAAAAAATCCAGCCTCAAGGTGATGTGTGTCATGGAACCTCATGCTTATGTCTGTGGTTTAAAACAGAATCTTTCTTGGAGCAATTTGTGTGTTTTCTTACGTTTTCAGAGCTGTTATTGTTACTATTTTAATTAATTGCTTTATGCATGGCTATTTGTCATTAACCTTTATTTCATTTTCAAATGCCTCTAACCATGTGACTATGTTCTAAAAGCTTCTTTATGGCAAGTAAAATTTCATGGCACTCATATATTTTAAGTAATAAAATTACGGCAATATGGCTTTAATCAATTATAGTTTTGCAAACATCTGAGAGTTTTCTTCTGAAGATTGAAATTCTTATTCTGTCCCCTGATGACGACATTTTTCTTTGAAATCTGATTTGGTAATCTAAATTTTTTCCATGCTATAACTTGATATACCTGATTTCTGGGCTACTTTTGTTCTTAACCAATTCATTAAGGTTTAGAATTAAGCAGAGGATGGATGGCCAAATTTTGGTTTCTTTTGTTTGCTTATTTTTTGTACTATAATTACTGTAGTGTACGTTTTAAATGAAACTTAAAATTTTCTCTTACCATTATTGCTCTATGTTTTACTGTTACGGTTTTTAATCATTGTTCCAGTTTTGATAAGTAAGAGCATTGAAAAATAACACGTAGTTCCACAGAAAATGAGTGATCAATTAGGATGTAACGTATTTTCATTAACCTTGTAATTTTGAAAGATTTAGTTTCACACAAAATTTAATTGGTTTCTGCATTAATTCTAAATTCATTTTAAATGTTAATAGTACACTAGTAAGTATCAAGGAGAAACTTTAGTGACTTTTATTTGATATTAGAATAACAACTTCTTTTATGAAAGATCCAAATATATGTGTTTTAACTTTTCAAGTTGATTTTTGGTTACAAAAAGTTTGAAATTACTGTATTAAACTATATAAAATGTTTTTTTAAAAAATTTCTGTTCTTTAATGCAAAGCTTTTAGAATAGGCTTAAATAGAAGTGAAACATTTCTCAGTTCAACTAGTCGTGTTTCTACCTGGAATAACCTCTTCTGATTTTTAAACATTACTGAGGCATGTCAGCTTTGAAATTCAAATCTGTTTTTACAAGGAAAAATCTTTTTCTTTGTAAAAAAAAAGATTTGTGCTGGAACACAAAAATATTTTCTTTTGCCTAAGCATCCAGGAAAGTATGTATTGTCATTTTACTTTGTAGATACCAGCTTGTGGATGAAGTGGACATAAATTTAATTTTTATATTGCTAAGCTAATTTTTCTAAATTTAGTGTCTTTGAAAAGATGTTTTATCCCCCTAAAATCATGGGGTTGACCTAGGCAAGCTCTAAATTTTCTGTGTGTCTAGGAAGTGTTAGAAATACGGTTTTAGGAGTTATGCTTTTAAGGTATTTATTAGAATTTCTGCACCCTCTCCCTAATATTCTTATTTAGCTATATTTTATTTTGAACTGGTCCCCATCTACAGGTTCTGTCAGTTTCTAAAGTGGCAGTTTATGTGATGTGTGGAACACCATGTTTTAAAGCTCAGCATAGCTACCATAAGGCATTAATTAGAAAATGTCAGTTGAGAAGAATCTGCTACAGGGAAGGGACATCTTTCATTGAGCTGAATGTCACTTTTAGATGAGTAACTTTTAAGAGGAAACCGCTGTCCAGTAGCTCAAGGGGATCCTATATTTTGGAGAAGGAAAGATACTCTCCTAGATCACAGAGGAGTTTCGATCATACCCTGAAATGATACTCAAAATACTGAACAACTTTGGTACAGGTGTCAATTACTCAGAGTGGATCTCAGCTATAATGCTAAGGAGGCTAAGTCCTGAGAGATTTGGGGCTGGTCCCAGGGATGTGGGGGTACCCTGGAGTAGCCCTGCGGTGGTCAGAGTTAGGGAACGCTTGGGATTTGGGGCCATGACCATTTACCAAGAAGGAGAGAAGTTCCCCACCTTAGCAACCATCTTAATTGTAATAGTGTAAGCTGGCTAAGCATGTCTGATTATAGGCTATAGTGGATGCTTTTGGCACTTGTAGGAGTCAAGTCTTTTGGACTTTATTAGGTATCCATACCCTCATAACTAACTAGTTCTGCTTTGAATTCATTATAGGAACCTATGGCAACCTTGACGTATGTCAAGCAAATTGTCATCTCCAACTTAATAAACTGTGGACAGTAGATTTGCTTAAAGAAAGATCCACTTTTACTAGGAGGAAGTATATCAACAGAGTAATGCCGATTTTCATGAAATCATTTTTTTTTCCATACAAATCACCGGTGTATCGAAAAGAACCTCACGTATTACCTGATTCCCTAACTCATTCATAATCAACTTTATTTACAAAGCCTTGTCCTTTTTTAAAAAAGTAATTCTTTCTAAATTCTTTGTGTAATTCAGTAAATTGCATAATACTATTTAATGTCCAAAATGTTGTCATATGCACATTAACAATACGAACACACTTGATGATGATAAGGAAAAAAATTCCATCTAGAACTGTGCCTTTTCTTTTTGTGGTTAACCTGTTTTGCTCATGTTCTTGGGTCTTTTTGAAGAAATGCATGGTTTTCATAAAGCTTTAGGAAAGTAGTGAGAAATTCCCAGCATCACTTGTGCCAAAACAAATCAAGAAAATTACTGATAACAAAAAGATATGTGTAAGATGAAACAAGGAAAATATTACCTAATTTATGAAGTTTTGATTCCATAAAGTTGCTTATTGTGACCATTAGTAGTAAAATAACTAATATGTTAGTGGCACAAAAGCATTCTGAAGGATTTTATCTAAAGGGATTTTCTAAAATACCTGTTTAATTAAAAAAATGTATAGTAAGACAGATCTAGATCATATGTATATATCCATTGAATATCATTTAGATTTTATTCTTATTCAAAGCATATCAATATTAGAGGCTAAGACCCATTTATCTGAGTAGCTGCTCTTAGAGCCTTTAGAATTTTGAGGGTGGAGATAATACACGTACAACAAGGAGAAAATGACCACTGGAGCAGTGCCCGTCCCTTGGGGTGAATTTCGCCTGGGCTTCTGTACATGGGCATCCTTGCTTCTGTTACTCCTGTCCTCTCCCTGGGTTTATGTGGTTCTGTGTAACTTGTCTGTTTGTGAACCCACATCTGTCTTTCTCTTCTCACTCTTCTGGTTGCTGGTTAGATAGCACAGGGCCAATAGCAGGGCTTTGTAGAATTAGAGAAATATTTTAGAATACCTGCTCTGCTGTGTATTCACTCTGTGGCTTTGGGGAAGGTAAGTCTTTATCATCAGGTTTGGTGATGACACATGTAGTCTGTTGCTCATATAGCATATATTTAACAGGGGCCATTATTATTATTCTACTTTTTTTCTCATCCCTGTATGTTCCATTGGTAGGACTGTTACTGATTTCTGACTGCCTTTTCCCTGGCCTTGGCATAGTCCTCCTCTGCCATCTTGGCAGGTCCAGTTCTCTGTCCTCCTTCCTCCAACATCCCACCCTACTTCTGGCACACGGTTCTGCCAGTTTTTTTTTTTTTTTTAACAACATATAATGTACTATTTGTTTCAGGGGTACAGGTCTGTGATTCATCAGTCTTACACAATTCACAGTGCTTACCGTAGCACATACCCTCCCCAGTGTCCATCACCCAGCCACCCCATCCCTCCCACCACCCTCCACTCCAGCAACCCTCAGTTTGTTTCCTGAGATTAAGAGTCTCTTATGGTTTGTCTCCCTCTCTGGTTTCGTCTTGTTTCATTTTTCTCTCCTTTCCCCTATGATCCTCTGTTTTGTTTCTCAGATTCCTCATATCAGTGAGATCATGGTTCTCCCAGTTTAACGATGGCATAATTATGTTAAACTATAGAGTCACTATTGTATTGAATAAAGTTTAATGATTTAGGTGATCTTATCCTTTGGGCTATTTTACTATATTTATGTTAATTCACAGACCTTTTGGATGAACACTTTCTCCACATGGTTGTATTTTTTTTTAAGGTCTAGTTTAAGGATTCCATTTCATAGGAGCACATTATGAAGTGAGAGGGCACATAGTGTAGTGGAAAGAACTTTGTTTTTGAAGTCCATGCAGTTTATTGAAAAGTCTTACTTTTTCAAATAATTTTAATAATTATCATTTGTTGAAAAGGCATTGCCTTTTTTTTTTTTTTTTTTAATGCCATGAGTGTATCAAGTGGCTTACTTGTATATTGTGTTTAGGAGACTGTGTTTTAAATTTGTAACATTGACTGGCCTTTCTGTCTTTTGGTTTAGTTGTTTCTGAAAGAATTATAAGACCCTATCTCTTGGATTTGCCTTGTGTCCACTTGACTCTATTGGTTCCTTGTTGTTTGAATTTTATAGCTTGAACCAAGAAAAATTACCTAATATTAAACCAGTATTTGCCCCTTCTATCCTGCTCTTTGGGGAAGTAGGTTGAAATTTATAATTTAGGTGATTATGATTGGTATCATTAATTAATTTATGTCCTATTTTCCTCATATTGTAGGTAATTGGTAGTTTACTATAATTTAAATTACAATAATACTTTAAATATCTATAACATTCAGAATGTAAAATATTAGGAATAAAATCAGTTCTCATCATTCATTTATTTAGTATAAACTTTTTGAACCTTTATAAGATATACTTTAGGAGGGTCTTTGGATAGAAAGATGAATAATAAGTGATTTTTGTCATTAGTGGGTCCACAGTCTAATGCAGGTATAGAAAAACAATCACAGTTTGGTGTGTATTACCATGTAAGTATATGCACTTATAGCATAAGCGCAATGAAGGGATTGGGTATGTGGAACTTGTCATTCCTTTGAATTTTCTTTGGACTTTCTCCAATCATTTCTAAGACAAGTAGAAATAATGCTAAAAGTATTAATATAAAAATTATTTTAAATTTTTCTCCGAAGAATAATTTGATCTCATTAGGCTATTTTTTTAGAATTCTAATAGAAAACCATACTTGATAGGAGGACAGGGCCTAACATATCCAGAGATATTCTTAAAGTGGTTTTTATGTCTCAATTTACTAAAATGGTTTATTATTTTATATGAGATCCTAAGACTGTTTCATATTTTTAAATTATATACTGTTTGTAATTAAAGGTACAAGATACTACAGTGATTTAATTATCAATAAAAATATACATCAGACTCAGACATGTCCAGTTTTTATGAGAAATGAAGTTCTAGAAGGCAGAGTATTATTAATACAGCTGTGTCATTCTTCTAATAAAACCTCTGCCTTTTTGAAGCATGTACTCAGAATGTCAACACATCAAGAAAGCCCCTGGCTAAATTTACTGGTAAGCGAGTCTTTTAAAAATACATTTTTTAAACACTGAAGCACCATAAATGAGTTTCCAAAAAGCACCTTTATCAAACAGCGAAGCACCAATTTCAGGCATGTGATTGCATTTAAGATCATTTTATATAAATACAAGAGCAGCAGATGAAGCAGGTCAAGAAGACCTATGCAGGTTTCAGAGCGGTGTGAAGCACGTGGATTCTGGAACAAACTCATCGAGTTCAATTCTTGGTAATCTTAGGAAAGCTGCTTAATCTTTCTCTCCCTCAGTTTTTCATTTATAAAGAGAAATCGTAATATCTCCCTGATAGTGTTGATGTGAGACTCTCATAACTTACTGTAACTAACGTGTGCCAGCCAACCCCCACACCCAGGAGACGCAACGGCTGTCACCATTATTCTCGGGATTTTTTGCCTGGCTTTGCTTGCACAAGCTCCTACCAGACCTGACTCTCCTGGAGGAAGAACTATAAACTTTGGGCCAAATCTTAAAATCAAAACAAATAACAGCAAACTTCCTAAATACCTGCAGGCTCTGGAGGGTTGGACAAAAGCAGGCAGATTCTGGAGAGGAGTCAGACTCGGAAAATGGGATCGATGTGGATGAGTTTCCTCATTTTTAAGGCTTTTAGCCTGACGGTGGACTAAAGTCAATGCTGTGTGGCAGCTCAGACTCTGAGAGAATACCCATCGTCTCCCTGGAGACAGAATTCGGGGCCTTGGGAAAGTCAAGGAATCATCTTGAAAAAGAGAAATCCAGAGATGGGGACCCCTAAATTCTGTGTATAAACTGCCTAGCCTCTTGCGGGTGCTTAAACCATGTGTGGGGGGCAGATGTCAGTTCAGATGCCATTGCTAAGGATAATACTGGACTGAGATTTGTGCTGCCACCCAGCATCTTACGGTATGAGTTTCACCAAGTTAATTATCTGTTAAAACAAATCCCTCCACATTCTTCAGAAGTATATAGCAGAATCCAGAATCTTTTTTTTTTAAAGATTTTATTCATTTATTTGAGAAAGAGAGAGAGTGAGTGAGGGGAGAGAGAGAGAGAGAGAGAGAGAGAGAGATCATGAGCAGGGGGGAAGGGTAGAGGGAGAAGCAGACTCCCGCTGAGCAGGGAGACCGATGTAGGACTCAGTCCCAGGACCCCGGGATCATGACCTGAGTGGAAGGCAGATGCTCAACCTACTGAACCACCCAGGTGCCCAGAATCCAGAATCTTAACAGCATTAAAAGACAGGATACAATCCACAATTGTTTGACAAGGAAAGAAACACTCAAATGTGATCCAATCTCAAGAGAAAAAACAACCAACAACAACCCTGAGATGATCTTACCAGACAAAAGTATAAAGAAGCTTATTATAACTATGTTCAATGAAATAAAAGATTCAAATACTTAGAAGAATTATTCGAAGAAACAAAATGGAATTTCTAGACCTGAAAACTACAGTATCTGGAAAGATCACATCGCTAGCATGTGGTATCACTGGGGTACAAATCCATGTCCTCTGGACTCTAAAGTCTTTGCTTTTCAGCTCATTACTATGGAGTGTCCATGTAATAAAAGTAGTAGAGGAGCCTGAGGGGATATCACTATTAAAGCAGTAGGAAGAAGAGGAGAAGGAGCCTTTGGAAGGCTCTGGAAAGATGGTCTGAGAGATGAGGAAAACCGGGAGAGAGGGGTCACAGAAACCACATGTATTGGTTTCTATAGCTGCTTGTAAAAAAATTACCACAAACCAGATGGCTTAAGACACCATAAATTTATTATCCTACAGTTCTTGAAGTCAGAAGTCTAAAAATTAATCTCAGTGAGCTGCAATGAAGGTGTCAGCTGAACTACATTCCTTAGAGGAGCTCTGGGGAAGAATCTGTTTGCCTTGCCTTTTCTAGTTTACATTCTTGGTTTGTGGCCCATCCTCTATCTTCAAAATGAACTACATACTACCACGTAACATTCACAGATTCTGGGGAATAGGATGTGGATGTCTGTGGGGGTACCATTATTCAGCCTACTACTTCTGTGATGTAGTTCGAAGATGTTGTTGACAAGATCAGATGAAGATCAGAGTAATCTAGTTGAATAAGGACTGAAAAGTGTACTTTCTTGTAAACCAATCAATGTTAATATCAGTCTGTCATATATATATATAATTGGTATCAACTCAAAGATACACATTTAAAAGACTATTCTCTCAAGAGTTTTTTGAGTCTTCAGTATTTATTGGACATTCCAAAAGTGGATCTTAATGTTTCTTTTATATCCTTATTCTTCTGGTATTTTGGTATATGCCCGGTGGCACTGCATGTTAAAGACATTTGTTCAAGTTCTTGGGCAGATCAGAAATTAAAAGAGTTAATGTTCTGTCTACCCTGGTTGAGTTTTATTTCCATGTTGATTTTTTTTTTTTTTTTCATTTGCTTTCCTTCTCATTAAAGTGAATTGGGATAGTGTGGTGGGAAGATGAAGGGTTAAATAACCTTGCTTGTGATTCATGTAATATAGATTATGTTCTGTACATTATTAAAAGTAAGTTTCTCAGATGGCTGAGCTAATGACTCACTGGAAAAAAGTGAAGTTAACTTAAACACATGATGTGTTCATCCATTTTTAAGTATGTTACTGCTCTGCATGTCCTAAGTTTCCATTAAAATACAGAATCAAATGATTAATATTACACTTTTAAATATCATAGCAGTAGATTCCTGACTCTGAAGAGACTGGAGCCAAAGACTGAAGTAGGGATACTTTTAATAAAAAGAATACCATACTCACAATTTTTATTTTTGCTTCAGCAAGATGCCTGGCTGGAATATGGTTGGGAATAAATAAATTTTATAAATATAAATATGGATACATATATATGTCCTCATTTGTTTATTGCTTGATTAATGATATGTTAAAAGTAACTTCTTTGGCATTAGCTGTAGCAACTTTTTTCTAGACATGTCTCCTGAGGCAAGGGGAACAAAAACAAAAATAAACTGTTGGGAGCACATCAAAATAAAAAGCTTCTGCACCATCAACAAACAACAGCCAGCGAAACTAAAAGGCAACCTACGGAATGGGAAAAGATGTTTGCAAATGACATATCTGATAAAGGGCTAGTATCCAAAATATATAAAGAACTTAACCCAAAAACCAAATAATCCAAAAAAATGGGCAGAAAACATGAACATGTTTTCTACAAAGAAATCATACCAATGGGCAATAGACATGAAAAGATGCTCACATCACTCATCAGGGAAACACAAATCAAAACTACAACGAGATATCAACTCACGCCTGTCAAATAGCTAAAATCAGCAACACAGGAAACAACAGGTGTTGGCAAAGATGTGGAGAAAAAGGGACCACTGTGCCCTGTTGGTGGGAATGCAAACTGGTGCAGCCACTGTGGGAAACAGTATGGAGGTTTCTCAAAAGGTGAAAAATAGAACTACCTTATGATCCAGTAATCACACTACTGGGTATTTATTCAAAGAATACAAAAACACTAATTCTAAAGGGATACATGCACCCCTATGTTTATAGCAACATTATTTACAAAAGCCAAGATTTGGAAACAGCCCAAGTGTCCATTGATAGACGAATCAATAAAGAAGATGTAGTGTGTGTGTGTGTGTGTGTGTGTGTGTGTGTGTGTGTGTGTGTGTAGATGCGATGGAATATTACTCAGCCATAAAAAAGAATGAAATCTTGCCATTTGCAGCAACATGGATGGACCTTGAGGACATTATGCTAAGTGAAATAAGTCCGACAGAGAGAAATACTGTATGACTTCACTTATATGTGGAATCTACAAAAACAAAATAAAAACAAACTCATAGAAAAAGAGATCAGATTTGTAGTTACCAGAGGTGGGATGAGGGAGAATTGGAGGACAGGGGGAGGTCAAAAGATAACTTCCAGTTATAAGATGAATGGTTCTCGTGCTGTCCTGTGCGGCATGACGCCTATAGTTAGCCTTTACTGTGTGCTGTATAGGAGAGTTGTCAAGAGAGTAAATCCTAAGGATGCTTATCACAAGGAAATGTGTTTTTCTTTTTTTACTTTCTTTTTGCATTGTATCTATACTGATGGTGGATGCTAACTAAACTTATTGCAATAATCATTTCATAATGTGTGTAAATCAAACCATTATGCTGAACATCTTAAGCTTATATTACAGTGATGTGTATCAATTATATCTCAAAGCTGGGGGAAAACACATAATTAGTGCCTGCCATGCATGCGATATAAAATACACTTAAATTTCAGTTAAAATTTAAACTCCAGAACCATTTCAATCTTTCATTCTCATAATAGTAATATAGCAGAGTACTGAATGCAAATATTCGCTTCATAATCCTCCTTTGCCCTGAAGACAGCCATTGCTAAAAGATTGGTTTATATCCATCTAGAGCGTCATGTACAAAAATATTTTTACATAAACAGGATTATATTACAGACTGTTGTGTCCTCTTTCACAACTTAATCATATATGGTTTAAAAAAAAATGACATAAAATATCCAAAGGCAGATAATCTAATTTTAATTGATCAGGGCTCTGGCTCGGGTTTTCTGTAGTTCTCTTCACTCTGTTCTCTCTGTTTGCTTAGTTCCTAGGCTAGTTTCCCTGTGATTACAACAGGACTGTAGCAATTTCAGGGATGATCTCTAAATTCAACATCTTCCATAGGCATGAAAAAGCGCTGACTTTCTGTGTTTTTTTGTTAATGAGAGTAAAGAAACCTCCTGGTAGAATTTCCCTCATGCACATTGTTACATGCTTATGACTGTTATTTATTGGGGGAGATGTGGTCAACAACTGGCTCAGAGCATGGGGAGGGAGAGAAGAAAGGTACATCTACAAAATTAGGTTCTTTTTTTTGGAAGAAGGAAGACATTTGTATGTGTAAGTGAACGTTGGATCCTTTCTAACATCGTTTGCTACAGTACAAAGCAGACACGGAGTTAGCATCCTTATGTCTTAACTGGAACTATTTATTTGTATTTGAGATTCTCCAGGTTCTTGAGCCAGACTAGGTCTAACAAGTTAGATCCTTATCTAGAAAAAGGTCAAAGTCTATGCTTCAGTTGTCTCCACAGCTGAGAAATGGAAAAGCCATATCCCTTTTCTGCCCAACTGATTCAAGCAGCATTCATTCCACAAAAGTCTGTTGAGTTGCTGTTGTGAATTCTGGGCTGGAGCTACAGAGGTAAATAAGAAGGAATCTTTGCTCTTGAGAAGTTTAGTGATCTAATCGTGAAGAGAAACTTCTCTCAGAGTACAGAGGAAGGGGCTTCTGATAACTTACCAGCACTATTCCCCCTGTATCTAGTCCTATATCACATCGTAAATGGCTGATGTCCTCAATCGGTAAAAACTGTGAAAAGCTTAATGGATTAGTCTGTTTATATTGCAGACAATTTGATGTTATTATTTATATCGAAACAGCAATTCCCAAATATCTACTATAACTTAACATTTTCTTTCCAGAGGCTGATTTCTGTTTTATCTTGCTGTTCAGGAACATCCTTGGTAAAGCACAAATACTGCTCTGGGAATGGAGTTATAATGCAGATACATTAACAGATTACTAACTTGAAGTGGTCCTCCACCAGCATCTTGTCTAAAGCCTCTGTACATAGCCTTGTACCTGTCTTTCATCTGTGAACTTGGTGCGATGATTTAAAAGATGAATATGATTATAATCTCCTGAAGGGCATATAGCTGAAAGTATTCACTGAGCAACCATTATTTATCTACTGCTTATGTGGATGTGGATGTTTGTCTGTGGTTAAAATGCGCATCTCCTTTTAGTAGACGTTGTCTGTTTTATGGTCTTTCCGAATCCAGAAGGACTACTTTCTACTCTGAAGCTAAGGATACATGTATTTCTGTGTATTTGAATGATGTGGTTTCCAGGGACTCCGGCATCAAACTCAATAAGGAGGCCAATTTAATTCACATGTAATTTAATCACTGTGGTACAGTTATGCACTGTTTTAGATTATGAATCTTGAATGTATAGATTATTTTATTTGATTACTGTCAATTTGGGCATCTTCCTCAGATTTTTTTTTGTGTTCAAAATTTAAAAAAATATTTTGCACATGGAAATCTTTGATAACAAATGAATCAGATGGTAAATTTATGTGATAAACTATTCCTGAATTTACTAGTGATTTAAAGAGACTCATAACCTGTTGAGCCAACCGTCCCCTAATTTTTATTCTCTTAAAGTTCTACCTTATTTTCTTAAAACATTCTAGTCTTATTTGATAGAATACTTCTTTCTTTCACCACTGTTTATCAGATGGAATCACCCATTACTCCTCTCCTTCCCTAACTAGTCCTTCTCCTTAGCTTGCTTGAGTTTTCCCCAAAGCACTCTTACCTTTTGACATACTATGTCCTTCTGTTTTTATTTTTCATTTCTCTTGTTTTTCAAGACCACCTCTCCCCATTAGAGCGTAAACCCCATGAGGGCCGGGCTTTCAGTCTGTTGTGATCACTCGCTCTACCACTAACACGCTTAATTCCTGCCGGTTTTCCTTTGTAATGTCCAAAGTGTCTCAGTCTGGGTGAGAATTTATGTGGCCATCCCCGGGCATGGTGCCTTTGTGAACCAGATAAAAGTTCTAGTACCTTTCCCCAGAGGAAAACACAGATAACATGCACACGTACAAAATCTCTCATGTAATTTCAGATGTGACGATTTATTTATTTATTTATTTATTTTTAAAGATTTTATTTATTTATTTGACAGGGAGAGACACAGCGAGAGAGGGAACACAAGCAGGGGGAGAGGGAGAGGGAGAAGCAGGCTTCCCGTAGAGCAGGGAGCCTGATGCGGGGCTTGATCCCAGGACCCTGGGATCCTGACCTGAGCCGAAGGCAGACGCTTAACAACTGAGCCACCCAGGCGCCCCCAGATGTGACGATTTAAAAGGAAGCTACACAGCTACAGACACGCTCTCAGAAGCTATTCTGTTTTACAGTGAATCTCAGAGCTGTAAGGGAAAGACGAAGACCAGTGGGATCTGCATAACCTGAGGATTCGAGAGACCAGATGGAACACTGAAGCCAGGACTGGTGGTACAACCAGATGATGTTCATGTGGCTTCTGAGGTCATGGTGAGGCCAGCAGCTCTAAGACTTCATGGAGCTGTGGGCCCGTTCTCTACTGGACCAGAAGACCTCAGGACTAGAGTGCAGAAAGCAGCACCCCAGGGGTGCACAGAAAGGGCTCCATATCATAGCGTACCGATTCCCATAGTTCTGGAGAAAGTGAGCCTGACGCAAGACGGGAGGAACATATTGAAAGCATTGCATTATCTGACATGAGAGAAAAGTGTCCTGATGAGATTAGACAGTGCAAAGAGAAAGAAAAATGATAGCTCAGTAACAGAAGAAGCCACAGTGGGCCAGGAAAATCTAGCACTTTGTAGGCTGGAGTTAGTTGAATTTGTTCACCCTACAGATGAGTAACCATAGTCTGGGTTCTCTGCAGAGAAAATGGTGAGAGAGTCTGGAAGCCAGCGTTGTTTCTTCCAAGACAGGAGGACAGGATGTAAGTGGAACGTGTGCATTGCAAACACGAGGTAAATGCTTTTTTGCGGAGTTAAGGAATAAAAACAAGGTTTCGGAGTCAAAGATAAAAATGGGATTATCTGTACACGTCCATGGCCTGGAAATTTTGGTTTGTTTCTAACAGTTTACAGAATAGAAATGTTAGTGTGTATGACAATTATATGAGTAGGGAAATGAATTCTATCATTTATTTATTCATGAGCTCTAGTTGCTAAACCTCCAGGGTGGATTTGAGGAGGATGCCGTTAAGATATGTAAAGTTGGTTGATTTGTTTGCAGTTTCCCCATAAGGAGTTGTTGGTTCCTCTGAGAACGATTCAAATGTGGATTAGGAAGGAATCTGTGCACCTCCATAGGTCAAGCCAATCATTAGATCACCCTCCCGCCGTTTGGTCCAGGGTTGCTTTGATGATGTCCTCTTTCTAGGCCTTTGACTTGCGTATGACTGTTGTATAGCTGTGCCCTGTGCAGACTCTAATTTAATTGTTACTGGGTGACCTCAGTGTTTGTGAAGGAATGTAGGCTCTAGTTTTTCTTTGTCTCCCTTTCGTTAGTACCTTCTCCTGTCCATTCATTATCCAAACTGGACTCATTCCCTGAATATGCTCTATTTTCGGCAGATGCCATTTCTTGTATGCTTACCACACTCATGCCTCAACTTAGAATCCTGGGTCTTTCAGAAGTTCACCCCCCCTCCCCGGCCCAGTTCTATGCACATGTTCCAAGTGTCCTCTTCCTTGAACCCTTTCGTAAAGCTCCAGGCCAGCAGTAATATTTACGCTCACAGAGCAACCCCCGTCATTGGGTTTTTACATTTGCTTACCCTTCTCTCATTTTATATTATGTAACAATTATTTGGTATATATTATATCCACTTTTTTATATTAAAATGTCTTTCACTTATTTTTTATAGAGCAGTTTTAGGTTTACAGAACATTGTTGAGAACATTTCCATACTCCGTGCACTCAATTCCTCTGTAATTATCGTCTTGCACTCGTGGGGTACATTTGTTACAATTGGTGAGCCACTGTTGATGCATCCTGATCACATAAAGGCCCACAGTTTACATTGGGGTTCACTTTTCATGCTGTAAATTCTATGAGTTTTGACAAAGGTTTGATGTCATGTATCCACCATGATTGTGTCATACAGAATGGTTTCACTGCCCTAAAAATCCCCTGTGTTTCTCCTGTTTTTCCTCCCCCAACCACTGGAAACCATTGATCTGTTACTATTTCCATAGTTTTGCCTTTTTCATAATTTCATGTAGTTGGAATCATACAGTACATAGTCTTTTCATACTAGTTCCTTTCACATAGCAATGTGTATTTGATATTCCTCCATGTCTTTTCCTAGCTTGATAGCTCATTTCCTTTTATTGCTGAATAGTATTCCATTGTATGGAGGCCCAACAGTTTATCCATTCACCTATTGAAGAACATCTGGTTCCTTCCAAGTTTTGGCAATTATGAATAAAATTGCTGTAAACTCATGTGCAGGTTTTCATGCAGACATAAGCTTTAAATTCCTTTGGGTGAATACTAAGGAATGTGATTGCTGCTGGATCACAATGTTAACGGTTGTATGTTTGTTTTTGTAAGAGACTTTCTTCCAAAGCGGCTACACCATGTTGCATTCCTACTAACAATGAATTAGAATTCCTGTTGCTCCACATTGCTGTTGTCAATTTTTGGATTTTAGCCATTCTTACAGATGTGTAGTGCTATCTCATTGTGACTTTAATTTGCAATACCCTGATGGCATACTATGTTGAGCATCTTTTCGTATGCTTATTTGCCATCTGATGTCGTCTTTGGTGAGGTGCCTATGGTCTGTATCTAGATTCTTTTCTTTTTCCCATGAGGATGTCCAGTTTTTCCAGCATTATTTGGTAAAAAGACCATCCTTTTTTCATTGAATTACCTTTGACCCTTGGCCAAAGATCAGTTGACTGTATTTATGTGGGTCTGTTTCTGGGCTTTCTCTTCTGTTCTGGTGATCTCTTTGTCTGTTCTTTTGGCAGTCTCACACTGTCTTGATGACCGTAACTTTAGAGTAAGTCTTCATGTTGGATAGTGTCCATCTTCTTAATTTTTCTCCATCAATGTTGTGTTGGCTATTCTGGGTTTTTTTTGCATTCCCATATAAGCTTTAGAATCAGTTTGTCAGTATCCACAAAATAACTTGCTGGGATTTTCTTTGGAAATGCATTGAATTGTTTTGTTAGAATCAGTGTTTTCTTCTTTGCATCCTTCACTTTTTTTTTAAGATTTTATTTATTTATTTGTCAGAGAGAGCGAGAGCAGGAGCAGGGAGAGAGGCAGGGGGAGAAGCAGGCTCCACACTGAACCCGATGTGAGACTTGATCCCAGAGCGCTGGGATCATGACCTGACCCTAAGGCAGATGCTTAACCAACTGAGCCACCCAGGCATCCTGCATCCCTCACTTCTTTATAGTAAATGAATCTGGAATTTATTAGCTTATTATATGGAGTTTATTATTACTCATAGTAGATTCATTTAGAGTTCATTTAAGGTTAGTATTTCAGTTGATTTTTTTTGCCCAAGAGCTAAGCAAAAGTTCCATCATTGTTCAAGACTGATGATTCCCTTTCTTATTGATTGTGATGCTTTTTCAGTCATATATTAAATTCATACATTTCCAAATATGTTTCTCTAAATTAAATATTCTGTCATGCATGTCTGTCCATTATTATGCCCAAACAGCACTGATTTGATCACCGTATTTTGGAAATATTTTAATATTTAATAGGGAAAGTTCCACCTTGTTATTTTTTCCCCTCACAAATTGTTCACACTTTTCTTGATGATTTATTTTCCCAAATGAATTTACTTGTGGTATTTAATTGAACTTAGTTAATTCTCATGAGAACCTACCTGAAAGAGAGCCATTATAGTATTGGTTAGCACCTATCCATTTGAATTTGTTAACATTAAAGTTTATGCAAGAGCCATTTTGACATATTCTGTGCTTAAAGAGAAAGTAGGTGTTCCTGAGGATTTGGACAAATTCAGAAAGCAATTTAAGCAGTATTACAGGAACTGTTCCTTTTCTAAAATGGGAATAATTTAGGAAGCGGTAGATTTTAGTCCTCTATTACTTAGCTTAACTTTTAGAAGGAAAAAAAATTGCTTTCGAGTGGATTTTCTAAACTCTTTCCTGCAATTAAGTTAAATGTGTTAGTGTGAGAGATTGCCAAGTTGACTGTATTAAAGCTGTTTCATTGTTTCACAAACTTCCAAAAATATGAAGGTTCTGTCTGATTAATAAAAAAAAAAAATCAGAATAAAGCCAAGAAATTGGACTAACTCAGTGAATTTTACTGGACTTCATTTTTGTGACTTCATTTGCTTAATTAAGTTTATGATGAACTTTTTTTTTTTTTTCTTCAACTGATAGCAGAAAGGACTTTGGGGTCTCATGTGGTTTAAAATACAAACCACGTTCAATATTGAAGTATGGGGACATGCTTTTTTTTAAAATTATAATTTCCTCAGCATTAGCACCACATCTGTTCATTCTAATTTAATACTTTGTATTTTCCATTTTAATATTACGTGGCTCGCTCCTGAGAGCATTTTAAAAAAATTTTTAAAAATATTTTATTTATTTATTTGACAGAGAGAGACAGTGAGAGAGGGAACACAAGTAGGGGGAGTAGGAGAGGGAGAAGCAGGCTTCCTGTGGAGCAGGGAGCCTGATGCGGGGCTCGATTCCAGGACCCTGGGATCATGACCTGAGCTGAAGGCAGACGCTTAACGACTGAGCCACCCAGGTGCCCCTCCTGAGAGCATTTAGGTAAATACCTCAGTTTGCAATCCAGTGAATCTTCAATTCTGTTGTTTGTAAATATATATGAAAATTAAAAAGAAAACAGAAATAAAAAATACATCCTTGCTAACTGTTAAAACTAATAGTTACAGGGGAGAAAGTGAGTATAAAAATACCCAGCACAGTATCTGTGGTAGTAGGTTCTTAATAAGTATTAGTTTCTTTTCCTTTCCTGCTGCCAAAGGATAAACTCACTGCTTGTTGAAATGTAATTGACCTATCTATGTGACAATATTTTAATAAAAGTGTATAATGTGGATTTCTTTTAATTCCTTATTAAATGGCAGTTGGGTAACTTATTCAACAAATAACTAGGCACCAAGAAATCTGTTTTGTTTTGGGGAGGTGGGAGAAAGGGAACATGTAAACCAAAACAAAGTAGTGGTTTTTTTTTTTTTAATTTACATCCAATTGGCCAACATACAGTACATCATTAGTTTCAGATGTAGAGTTCAGTAATTCATCAGTTGCGTATAACACCCAGTGCTCATTACATCACGTGCCCTCCTTAATGCCCATCACCCAGTTACCCCATCCTCCCTCCCACCTCCTGTCCAGCAACCCTGTTTGTTTCCTAGAGTGAAGAATCTCTCATGGTTTGTCTCCCTCTCTGATTTCTTCCCATTCAGTTTTCCCTCTTTTACCCTATGGTCCTCTGTGCTATTTCTTATATTCCACATATGAGTGAAACCGCATGACAGTTGTCTTTATCTGATGGACTTATTTCACTTAGCATAATACCCTCTAGTTCCATCCATGTTGTTGCAAATGGCAAGATTTAATTTTTTTGATGGCTGAGTAGTATTCCATTGTGTGTGTATGTGTGTGTGTGTATGTATATATATATATATATATATATATACACACATCACACATCTTCTTTATCCATTCATCTGTTGATGGACATCTGGGTTCTTTCCATAGTTTGGCTATTGTGGACATTGCTGCTATAAACATTGGGGTGCAGGTGCCCCTTCGGATCACTACATTCGTATCTTTGGGGTAAATACCCAGTAGTGCAATTGCTGGGTTGTAGGGTAGCTCTATTTTTAACGTCTTGAGGAACCTCCCTACTGTTTTCCAGAGTGGTTGCACCAGCTTCAATCCCACCAACAGTGTAGGAGGGTTCCCCTTTCTCCAAATCCTTGCCAACATTTGTTGTTTCCTGACTTGTTAATTTTAGCCATTGTGACTGGTGTGAGGTGGTATCTCATTGTGGTTTTGATTTGTATTTCCCTGATGGCGAGTGATGCAAAACAAAGTCATTTTAAGTTATTTTGGATTTTTACTGTTTGAGTCAGACTTGTTTGAAAAATTGGCGAAGAATTTCAGTAGTACCATTTCCAAATTGCAGTAGATCACTACTCTAGCTGTTGAATGGATAAGTAAATTATGATATATTCATACAATGGAAAATGGGAAAATGAATTACTACCACATGCGACAATGTGATGAATTTTATAAACCTAATGTCAGCTAAAGGAGCTAGATAAAAAGAGAACATACTCTATATTTTCAAAATAAGAAAAGGCAAAACTAATTAATAGTGATAGAATAATTGTTATCTTTAGGGAGGATGTGAAGGTAGCCTCTAGGTCGTAGTAGTATCCTATATTTAGATCTGGGTGCTGATTACATGGGTTTGTTTATGCAGTAAAATTTCAGCAAACTGTATACTCATGACTTACATATTTTTCCAAACTCATTATACTCATTAAAAACATGGCCTCTCCGAATCATAATTTACTTTAAAAAATCTAGATGACTTCATCATATTTTGAATCCTGGAACACAGTGTGCAAATTTTCATGTCCCCACCCCCTCCCTTGCAGTCTTAATAATAAACAGCCTGTGTGGTGGAGAATTATTGATAGGGTAGAACAGTTTTTTTCTTTTCACTTTTCTGTAATTTATTACTTAAAAAAATTTAACAGCATGGTAGTCGATTGTAGGTTTGCATTAAATATTATAATTACTTTTTTGTGTAATGTCTTGATATTAAAAACTATATATTCATGATGAATGTTTTAGTGTTGTGGTATAATTATTTAGAAAATGTGTCTATGCAGAAAACCAAACATGCCTTGAACAACTGAAACTAAATAACATCTATGATGTTACAAGAATTTGGGGCACCTGGCTGGCTCAGTCCATAGAGCATCTCTCTTGATCTCAGGGTCGTGAGTTCAAGGCCACATTGGTCATGGAGCCTACTTAAAAAAAAAATTTCTAGGTGCATTTTACTTTTTCTTATTTTGATGTTAACACGTTGTATTGGGTGGCACTTACCAGAAGAAATAGGCTGTAGAGCAATTTCAAATTAAATGCGAATAAAATTTTGAAACAAAAGAGCCTGGGTGGTTCAGTCGGTTGGGTATCTGCCTTTGGCTCAGGTCATGATCCCAGGATCCTGGGATCATGCCTGGCATCAGGATCCCTGCTCGGTGGGGAGTCTGCTTCTCCCTTTCCCTCTGCCCCTCCCCTCTGCTCATGCACGCTTGCTTTCTTTCTCTCTCTCAAATAAATAAAAATCTTAAAAAAAAAAAAAAGAGAGAAAAAAAAAATGATGTGACTTGCATATGGTGTACCTAGTAGTGGCATGGGAGTATGGGGCTTTGAAGTCAGAGACCCAATTTCAGGTCAAGTTCCATTGTTTAGTAACTAAGTAACATTTTTTTCATTGCGTTCATAACATTTTTATATGTCCTTTGTTTCTTCATATTGTAAAATGCAGACAGTAAGATTACATGTAAAGCATTTAGTTCAAAGCGAGGTAACTACTTAGTGGGTGGCTTATAGATTTAATAGCAATAAAATTCTTCACCTTACACAGTAAAATGAGTTAAGCAATTTGGAAGAAGCAACCAATTTTTTAAGGTTATGGAGCAGTTCATGTTTATATGTCTTAAATGTATTAAAATATGAGTAGAGAAATAGAGATGTCATATGAATGTTCCATCTTTCATATAATGATATAATTTAGGATTAATTACTCTTGTATTATATTTTTAACTCCTGTCCTCTCTGCAAAATCAGGTTGGTATTTAAATTTTTTTTATTATGTTAATCACCATACATTGCATCGTTAGTTTTTGATGTAGTGATCCATGATTCATTGTTTGCATATAACACCCAGTGCTCCATGCAAACGTGCCCTCTTTAATACCCATCACCAGGCTAACCCATCCTCCCATCCCCCTCCCCTCTAGAACCCTCAGTTTGTTTCTCAGAGTCCATAGTGTCTCATCATTCGTCTCCCCCTCCGATTCCCCCCCTTCATTTTTCCCTTCCTACTGTCTTCTTTTTTTTTTTTTAACATATAATGTATTATTTGTTTCAGAGGTATAGATCTGTGATTCAACAGTCTTACACAATTCACAGTGCTCACCATAGCACATACCCTCCCCAATGTCTATCACCCAGCCACCCCATCCCTCCCATGCCCCACCACTCCAGCAACCCTCAGTTAAATTTTGTTTTTCTTAATGGAAGTTTTGTTTTATTTGAAAAATGAGGTTGCCCTTTTTAGTCTTATTATGATAGAATATTTGAGGTAATTTCCTAGAGATATTAAAATATTTATTTTCTCTAAATTAATGAAATCTCTGTATTTTTTAAAAATCCCAAATGTTTGGATAATAAATGATTGGAATGAATGTTCATTTGTCTTATATGCTTTATGGATTTGGTAATTACTTAAAGTATAAAATTAATCAAGGTTATTGTGAACTTTATATTTCCCTTCCTCAATTAGCTCCACAGAAATCATTCTCCTCTTCACCATTTGCAGGCATTTAATGAAATGATTCTTGTTAACATTAATAAGAGACGTGTCATGAAATCTTTCTGCATCGCTTATGCATAATTACAACTTTATTGCACTTTCGTCTTTTAAATCTGTGGGCCATTTGTCTTGTCTTGTGTGTTGATCTGATAATTCATCCCTGGCACATGCTGTTGCTAAGCCTTTCTTTGGGTATTGGGATACTGACTTTTTTATATTGCTACTAATTCTTGCTACTTATGAAACTGTTTCTCTTTGTAAATATACATCATTAAAGAACTTCTATTACTAATGGTAGTTTTGACTCTTGATTTTAAGTTCTCTTTCTTCTAGAAAAATCCTGCAAGCCTCTATATTTGCACTGATGCAAGTGTGTGTGTGTGGGTGAGAGAGAACGTTTAACATTTAGAAGTGAAAATAGTGATGGGTTAATACAATGTCTTTGCTAATCATTGAAGTCACTGGAAGTGTGGCATATTTTGTTTTCCTGACAAATATTTAAAGGAAATCATTTCACATTTCCTTGAGTTGTTGTTCTTGAAAGACAATAAATATAAGAATTTGTCCTTTTGGAGGTAGAAAAGTAAATGGAACTATTTTATAACTGACTAAATTGCTTCCCTTTGCCCCAGAATCCAGAGAAATAAATTCATCACTCTAATAGGTTAATGTTTAAAAAGAGGACTTGAACTTTTTATCACAGCCAAATACCTTAAAAATGTATAGTGAAAACTAGGCCTTTCCATTCGGTAAATTTTTCTTTCTTAAATAGCAATTGTGTGTTTTTAAAATGAAAAGGTTGGGAGGAGGCTTAGAACAGATTTTTCAGAGGACTAACCAAATTGTTAAATAAATCAAAGTGCTCTATTACAAGAAATTTAAGTGAATTGAATTTCACTGAGGCTTCAAAACAATTCCACCTGTATATTTAGGTTGATATTTTTATATCACTTTATAATATCTTAAAAATACCACTTTGTATGTTATATTTTATACACATTTCCTCCTAGGAGCTTGCTTACCAAGGGAAGCAGATTCTTAGCTATGGCCTAAGATTTCTGCCTAAATAGCATTAGATTCTTCCCTGATTAATGGATTTTTCTAGGGAAAATGGTTACAAATAAAATTAAATGTATGAAGAATGTGAAGCAAAGCTCCAATGTCACAGGACACCAATCATATGTGTTATAGAAGGGGGAGGTATGGGTCATGGAAACTTAACTTTGAGACAGAGTATGCCCCTCAATGTTGATTTTTTGTTGTTGTTCTGATTGATTTGCTAGGAATCCTAGAGCATTGTAGAAGACAGTCCTTGTTGATGTATGGTTTTTTTATTCTATTTTACACTTTGGAGTATAATTATATTCACTTAGTTTTTTAAAGAATCACATAATGATTATGAGGGTAACAGGCATTCATTAATGCAATTTTAAAAATAATTTGCTGATATAATTTCAGAATTATTTGACAAGGCATGCCTTTTATTATATTGTGACATTTTATACAATATTAGGAAGATTGGAGTAAGAGAAATTTTACTTGTATTACATGAAATATTTTTATAGTTAGATGCTGTATATCTAAAGTGACCTTTTTCATTAACTAGATACTTAGAGGAGAATAGTTGTCCCTAAATCAGGAGGCCTGTTAGGTTCCAAGAATTAGGTAAAGGTTCATGTTTGCTTTTAAATATGTTGGATTATTATTATTTCATGTACCTGGTGCTTTTCTAGCCTAATAACTTTAGAAGTTCTGATTACTAAATTAATTGATTTTTCTTGTTGTTTGAGGAGATTAAATGTTATTAATGAAAATTTTGAATACTTTTATTATCTGTTAGAATTTGAAGTAGATTTTAGTGCAGGGACCACATTTCAGTTTATCGAAGTGACATTAATTGAAACATCGCCACATATTTATTTGTTTCCTTGTTATTTATTTTGGCTTTTTCTTTCCACAGCAAGTTGATGTGGAAAAATGGGTATGTGTTTCCATGTATTTACAAAGAAATTGTGATCTAAGCGAGTGCATGTTTGCTGTTGCCTCTAGTCCTTCCGCTTTGCTTCCCATTGTGGCTTGGACTCTGAGTCTTAGAAATAACTGCTATCTTGTAATGAACCAATATTTTACTGATCTCTAGTTAGAACCTTAGAGATTTTTGGTTTTTCTTCATCTGAAATGAGGTAGATTGAAATACTCTCCATACCTTACAAGCATATGCTTTCTCAGTGGCTTTGTAATTATAATATGCTGCTGATCAAAGGAAGGCTTTTATTATTAATATTGTGTATCTCTTATCAAAAAAAATCTTGACTATTTCAAGTCCTACTTCTTGCCTCCTCTATTTTTCCAGGTCCTATAGAAATGGTTTGTCACCTGTATAAATGCAATCTTTTTTTTTTTTCAGGTTTATTTTCTTTAGTGAGTTCCCATTTTTTAAAATTTAATTTCATTTTATTATGTTAGTCACCATACAATACATCATTAGTTTTTTGATGTAATGATCCACAATTCACTGTTTTCGTGTAACACCCAGTGCTCCATGCAGTAAGTGCCCTCCTTAATACCCATCACTGGGCTAGCCCATCCCCCCCCCCCCCCCCCCCCAAAAATGTAATCTTAAAAAAAAAAGGGAAATGACCGTAGCATGAGGAAAGGTGCCGTCGCAGGATTCCAGAAGCTAAGTCTGGACCAACATTGTGACAAATTGTGTAAAGTGGCCACATTACTACGTTGGTGTCCCTTTCCTCTTCTGCTAAAAAGAGAGGGAGAGGGAAGGATCCTTCCAGTCCCGAAGACCCTGAATATCCCAAATAATTCTGAATGGAAATTAGAGTCTCACCAACACTGATGTTCCTGATCCACTTTTTTCCAGAGCATGCAAAGCAGGGAGGCGCATATTGTATTATTTCCATTGTTGTATTATTTTGTTTTTATTTGTTCTGTGACTTAATAGGATGACTTTTTAAAGATTGGCTTAACTGATGGGCTTCATTTTTATTATTTTTCCTGATTGTGGGATCTGATTTTCTCGATATTCTCCATATTGTGAACATTTTGCTACCTTTTCAGGAGGCTTTCAGTGCTGTTTCCCAAATGAGTGCATGTTCACCTCTTTTTGTGGATCTTGGTTCTTTTGCACTTACTATATCCCTTTATACTCATGGAAACTTTTTTTTTTTTTTAATAAGTGACCATTTCTGATGATGGCACCTATATATTGATTTTGAGAACTACTGCTTCAATATTCTATTTCTGGTGATAATTTAAATTCATTATCTATTCATAGCTAAACTATTCCTAATTTTGTTCAATTTGTTTTTGTTTTGAAATTTCTTATCTTCTGTGCCTGTAGTTAAAATTCTAATCCAGGCTTCACATTGTTCTTGTCTTGGGAATGAAAGCCTGTTTCTCAGAACATGTTTGTCACCTTTTTGGGTCCCCCGGCAATATTAGCCATCCTGAAACAAGTCTCTTTGTCTTTTCTCATCTTTGTACCCCTTCACTTCCATTACACCATTTCTGTGCCATACCTAGATACTTTTTCTTGAACCAACCATTCAAGCCACTTTCAAATCTCTTGGAAATAGGATGTTTGCACAAATATAAACCCCCTTTGCCATTGTCCGTAAGTATTTCCTCTTTCTTCCTCTGTGTAGCTGGCTACTTTTGATCTGCCTCACTATGCGGCTTTTTCTTATTTTTTTTTATTTTTTTTAAATTTTATTATGTTATGTTAGTCACCATACAATACATCATTGGTTTTTGATGTGGTGATCCATGATCCATTGTTTTCGTATAACACCCAGTGCTCCATGCAGTACGTGCCCTCCTTAATACCCATCACCGGGCTAACCAATCCCCCCTCCCCCCTGCCCTCTAAAACCCTGTTTGTTTCTCAGAGTCCATAGTCTCTCATGGGTCATCTCTCCCTCCAATTCCCCCCCTCATTTTTCCCTTCCTTCTCCTAATGTCCTCCATGTTATTCCTTATGTTCCACAAATAAGTGAAACCATATAATTGACTTTCTCTGCTTGACTTATTTCACTTAGCATAATCTCCTCCAGTCCCATCCATGTTGATGTAAAAGTTGGGTATTCATCTTTTCTGATGGCTGAGTAATATTTGCATCTCAAAATTAAGTTTATTTGTAAATCTTTGCAGCAGAGATTTCTTTCTGATTCTGAGAAAGTAATGGAAGTAATATTGGGCTGAAAATCATGCAGTTATGTAGGCTCTCTGTGGATATCATCTCCTTGTCTGCAGGGTCAGAATCTGGACTAGTCCTTTATTGTTCTAAAATATTACCATGATATTAATAATAAAACATTGATGCTGGAATATACTGCCATTTAGGCATCATATAATTAAAATACCCTTCTGGATTCATTTGAGAAAACTGATAGTCACTATGAGCACATCACTCAGTAATTTTTAGATTTGAACTCTTTCTTTCTTTGAAGACCCGTGTAATTAAAATCTTAAGCATTTGTCATTAGAAGTGTGAAATTCTACGATAACAGGTACCTTGAAGGGTAACCAAAAACAAATTAACTCCCTGCCTACCTACCTGCTCTGTGGGGGGCTTGTTCTCCTTTGTCCCATTGGTTAAATTAGGATGGGTCCTACAACGTTTCTTATATTCGGACCGTGAGACACCCCCGCCAGTCATTTCAAGCCACAAAAGTCTCATTTTGGTAATTAAATCGCCTAATCCTGTGTAATAGGTGAAGTCTGAAGTTAGTGCAAGTTACTTGTCTTGGGGCCCAGTCTGCCCCAGGCAGGAGGCCTGGAGGGGAAAGGGCTGTGGGAAGCTGCCTCTCACTTCACGCTGCCGGGTTCCTCACACCTCTGCCCCTTGTCCAGAGCTCCTGCCCCTCTCAGGGTGTGGTGGGAACATGGGAGAAGAGGAGAGTTGGCAGGAAGTCTTGATGGCAGTGCTGTTCATCAAGCTTGTTGGGTGTTAAAGCTGACACGCTTTGGGGGGTACTTGTTAGGGTTTTCTGGGGCATGCCCATCCCCAGAAATCTGACCTGTGGTTCTCTTGCTGCAGCCACTGGTCCCCCAGCTGGTCGGTGGTGATGACTGCCTTGTCCTACGGTCTCTTGGGGGCATTACAGACATTCTCCAGGCTGCCTCTTTCTAGGATGGCCGGTCTGCTTGTTTGCAGCAGGCCACCTCCCAGTGGCAGCCCTGCCCTCTGCTGCCACAGCCTACTTAGCCTGTCTCTTCATCTTGATCTTCAGGCACAGTCAGATGCTGGTCTCTAGTGTCCTGCATCCTGAGGACACAGGTGTCCCTGAAGCCACTCTTGCTAGGGCAAGCTTGGGTGTGGGGGAGAGCAGGACTATGAGCCTACCAAAACCTCCCTCCCAGAAATCATCTCTTTGCTCTCCATCTGCTTCTGGAAGACCAGAACTGGGGGTCAGTCAAGGGCAGCAAGTGGATTTTCAGTCACCCCCTTTGGTGTTCCTGCTTAGGTGGTATAACAGTGTGGTTTAGAATGTGGCAGTACTTGCCATGACTTTGTTCTGAGACAGGTGTCCTATTTTAACACTGTTATGCTTATCTGTGTAGTACACTTAACAACCCCAGATGAAGACCTTTAGGAGCATTCTAAAACTTAAATATATATGGTAATTAAGATGGCTTCTTTATAAATTTTCTGAAAGCATGATTCTGGATAGTTTCATCCAAGGTCAATCAATCAGTCTTAATCAATCTCTTCCTCCCTCCCTCCCTTCCTCTCTCTACTTGTTTCCCAGTGTCTCTTTGAGCATCTTTGAGTGTTTTGCGTTTGATCACGAGCCTACTGAGTAATCAAATTCTGCTCTTCATGCACCAAGGGAGAATAACGTTGGTGAGTCCTGGATTAACAGGTGATTGATCGCCTCTTCTTTTCCTCTACTCCACCCCAGCCTTCTGGCACCCCTAACCCATAGCTTTGGTCTCTAACATGGGGCCTGGGATTGCAGGTCACAGGTGGAGTTTGGGGAGAAGGGGTGGAAAAGATTGTGATATTTTTATATGTGAAGCATTGTCTATAGACCAAATGAGGTCTCATATATTTACTTGCTCTTTTCAAGAATACATTGATGCTGGGCGCCTGGGTGGCTCAGTTGGTTAAGCGACTGCCTTCGGCTCAGGTCATGATCCTGGAGTCCCGGGATCGAGTCCCGCATCGGGCTCCCTGCTCAGCGGGGAGTCTGCTTCTCCCTCTGACCCTCCTCCCTCTCATGCTCTCTGTCTCTCATTCTCTCTCAAATAAATAAATAAAATCTTAAAAAAAAAAAAAAAGAATACATTGATGCTGTTGTAATTGTTAAAATACAGAATTCTTTCAAATGTTCCTAACTCAGTAACAGTTTTTTTTTTTTTTTTAATAATGTGTTTTCATGTGCAAGTGCTATTATGTGAGGGTCTGTGAAATGCTTTCATGTTATCAAGGTTCGTTCATGTTTGAAATGATTTGGAAAAAAAAATAGAATCTTCTATATCTTGATATACAAGGTGGTCTGAGTATAGGTAAGGCTTTATGTATAATCAGGTCATTATGACCCATATATTCTGTGTAGAGATGAATTTTTTGTTTTTGATTTAAGAAATCTTTTTCATAAGACAAGCTATGCAAAGACGAAAGCTCTAGATCGTTCTTCTACTTCATATTTTGGATGTTCATGCAGCTCAGTGATTTACAAATGTGTGTCTGAGAGAGAAAATGGGAGGATTTATAGTAGCTTATCAGCTTATTATTATTTCTCTTATCCTTCTCAAGAAGAACTAGATAATTCCACACATGTATATATATATGTCAAATCCATTACACTCAAAAGAAAATGCAGTCCATTCAAACCCTGCCTAGACAGAGTTGTCGATAGGTTAAAAATGACAACATTACTACCGACCTGCCCCCCCCAAATATAATGAATTCTTTAAAAGATACCAGCACGCACATATCACTAGGTGCCAGGGATTGTCATTAATAGGAGCGATGCGAGGGCATAGCCATGGACCCTATCATTACAGGTACCATTGCTCTTTCATGGGCTGGAAGCTGAGCTCCTTTTAGATGCTTCCTGGGCCTACAGTCAACATGTCTGTCCATCAGTTCAGTCTTGGATATTTTTAGTGGGGAATCCCTAGAAAGTTAAGCATTTGCATACGATGTTGTCATCATAAGGGAAGTAGTTGAGGGTTTTGTTTTTACAAATGTATAACCATATATCCTAGTAGATAGTCTATCTTGATACACACTTGGAACTTGGGAGTTTTTACTCTTAAACTTCTTTCATTCCCTGAAATATGTTGGGAACATTATTACCTTAAAACAGCCACCAACATGGATGGGCCTAGAGGGTATTATGATAAGTGAAGTAAGTCAGACAGAGAAAGATACATACTGTATCATTTCACTTATATGTGGAATCCGAAAAACAAAACAGATGAACGAACAACAACAATAACAAAAACCAGAAATAGACTCATAAATGCAGAGAACAAACTAGTGGCCAGAAGGGAGGTTGGGGGGAGTGGTGGGTGAAATAGGTGAAAGGGATTAAGAGATACAGACTTTCAGTTATAAAATAACTGAAATAGCATAACATAGGGGATATAGTCAGCAATATAATAGTAACGTATGGTGATTATACTTACTGTGGGGAGCATCGAGTAATGTATAGATTGTCGGATGAATATATTGTACACCTGAAAATAATATAACATTGCATGTCAGTTAGACTTCAGTAAAAAAGAAACATCCACCAATAATCCCAAGTCTTTGGTGGTGAAATAACTTTTTTTTTCTCGACATAATGAAGTTTACCAGATGGCTCCTCACTCACAAATTAGAGGTTACCAGTTGGAAGATTATGGAGAAATTTTAGCATTTTGAGACATGGAGAGAAAAAGTGACCCGTGAGGTGAAATTCGATGGATAGCTTGTGTGCAGGGTAGGACATTCCGTCCCCCTAATGGAAACTTCGTTTTAAAAGGACTCCTGAGTCAAAATTTTGCCTTAGTCTCTTAGATTGTTGTATTGGCTAACTCTTCTTAGTGACAAGCCCCCAAATTTTTATTTTGTGCTAATTCTATATCTATATAACTTTTAAAAAGGCATTTCAGAAAGGTTCTTTTAAAACTTCTGAAACAGGTCTATAGACAGAAGTATTAATTTTTTTTAATCAACTGTCATTTCACAAAACTGAAATAACAGTTTAAAAAACTCAAGGTTGAACTGAAAGGTCTAATTATGGTAGAGGAGCTTTCTACGTCACCTGAATCACCGTTTCTTTATACCAGCAACAGTTTGAATGTAATTATGCATTCTCTTGATGTCCAGTGTTTGATTACAATTTTCAGAGTGGAGTATTGCTATCTGATTTGTTTTTCTACTCATGATCATTGGCATATGCTAAGAAAATCCCTAAGGTCTTTCCGATGTGCTAGATCAAATGACATACTTTTCTAGACCAAAGGCTATTCTGCTTCAGTTTGCCATCCGTTAGACCCCCGGGGCCATCTTTGTTGGAGTTAAAGCGTAAGAAGCACTATTCCTCTTGCTGGTTCCTGTTCATTTTGCGTAATGCCTGGTATGCTTCCAACTCTTGCTCACGTTCGAAGCTTCATCCGACTGCCAGTTCTGAAGTAATTACACTGAACTGGGGACACTGAGCTATAGCTGCTTGTAATTTCACCCTGAAGAACTAAAATCTCCCCCTTTGGGTTTCATCCTCCTCCAGTCTCTTCTTAGACAGAAAGCAGTGTCAATCCATGTTGGTGCCTGGACTCTTAATTGTGTTTATAGTCCTGCACTTCTGTATCTCATCTAATAGAATTTTAGCTTTTATCTAATTATCTTTCCATGAGGGAAATAAATAAGTGTAAACTTGTAAGCATAAGGTGATATTCTTAACCTACATCAAGACTATTCTCTTCAATATTTATCTTTATGCCTGGGTTTCTTTTTTTTTTTAATCATTGTCAGCAATGTTTAAAGGATTTTTGGTACTTTTTTCTGTTGCTTTTTATCATACCCGTACGGTGTTTATATTGAGATTAAAATAACATATTTATCCTTTTTGTTTTAATGTGTCTTGCTTTCTTTTTTGCCCTTGAATGATCTGTTTTGAATTTCTCACCTACCCCTTTGTTATCGCTAGAACTTAAGCCAAATGGACCAACAGATGATTTGTACAAATAGCTAGTGTTAGTAACACCACAAATCACGTTTTTGATTATCTTTTGATAATGTGAGTCTATTACATCTGCTCTTCTTTCTCATTCTACAGATGGATATTTTGGCCTTTGCTAATTTTCAGTTTTTGTTCTCTTTTACCCTATATCCGGATTATTCTCTCCTGTGACTTGCCCTTCTTGAAGTGAGACACAACTTAGAACTTGTGACTAGCAGACCTGGGACTGCCCTGACCGTTCTTGTTTCTATTTACTACAGTCCTGAAGTAGTTTAACCTTAGATAACTGACAAAATTGGCTGAGAACTTTCTTAAGGAAAAATCTCCAAAACCTAGATCAATTAAAAAAATAAAAATCTCATGAATAAGGTATCTGTCATAAACCATGATCTGTAACAAAATTTTGGGTTTTTGTTTTTCTTTGAATTAAGGCTGAAAAATGATTTTTTCCTAATTCCTCATGTAGTGATAGTTAGTATATATCACCAGAGATCACATTTAGGATGATTGGTCAGTTTCATCATGGAAAATAAGTTTTCTGATATCATTTACCATTGATATCACAACAGTGTAAGCAAACAGCCTATATTTTTAAAGCTAAGAATGAAATGGGTCTTTACACTTTTTCCTTAAACATTATAGAAGTACAGGGGCGCCTGGCTGGCTCAGTCAGAAGAGAATGCAACTCTTGATCTCAGGGTTGAGAGTTTGAGCCCCAGGTTGGGTGTAGAGATTACTTAAATAAAACTTTAACCAAATTATAATATTAAAAATAAAAAAAAAACCCAGTCACAATAGAGTTGCCATTTAGTTATATATAAATTACTATGCGTGTATGTTTCAGGAACATTACTGTGGTATTTACAAATACCTATTTTAGAAAACTTCTCCTTGCTGTTTTCTCTAAAATGAATGTAAATATGTGTACCTTTTCTCTGTGGGGCTTACATGCCGTGACAACTAAATTTAACCCTAAGTTTGGAAATATCATTTTTCCTTCTTAGCTCTTTCTCATCTGTGTACTCCTTTTAAGAAGAGGGAGTCAAACTCTATGGGTCTAAAGGAAAATGAAGAAATGCCATGTGCATATTATGTTTTGTAGAAGCAAAAAAGAGCTGTTATAATATATGTAAATCATGAAAAGAGGCTGTGTCATTTTAAGGGAAAAAGAAAAGTTTTTGTGATTTTTCTTTGAAATTCACATCTCACAATATGTAGTGTGTAGGACTTGCTTACTGTTATTTTGCATGAAATATGAGCAGCTTATCACAGCATTTGAGTTTACAATCCACGTTACCTGTTTCTAATGCACTGTTTTTACTAAACTTAGTTGGGTTGCTGTTTATATCACGGCATTTTTATGCAAAAAATGAAATAAAAAAATTTAAAGCATTTTCAGAGTGTAATTTTTGAGATTTTACCTTTGGTTATTTTTTCTGCTTAGCTATGTTGTAAATTGAATCAGGCATTAAAGTAGAAGAGCATGTTTTCACAGAAATAGGAAAAACTAATGTAAAGACATTTTTAAAGAGAGTTTTGCTTGCTACACCTTTTCTCTAGCATGTAGTTGATACTAAATTTTCTTGTGACACCACAGTGAATGTAGTTTTTTATGCTTCTTTTATTCACATAACTCCATTTTGAACAGTGGAATCTTTATAAATAAGAGCTATTTTAAAATCTTTGAAATAATGTATATTTAATATTTTCTCTCTTTTCCTTATGCCCCTACAGAAATTCATGATGAAGGTAAGACACTGGATCATCTGTTAATGTATATAATACTTTGTGCGTTTTAAGTTTGGTTACATGTATTTATTTTTGAATTCATGGCACTTTTGTTCACATTTTCAAGTTTTTAAAATTTAAATCAGGAGCACCTGGGTGGCTCAAATGGTTAAGCATCTGCCTTCGACTCAGGTCATGATCCCAGGGGTCTGGGATCGAGCCCCCCATCAGGCTCCCTGCTCAGTGTAGAGCCTGCTTCTCCCTCTCCCTCTCCCTCTCCCTCTCCCTCTGCCATTCCCTCTGCTTGTACTCTCTGGCTCTGTCTATCTCTCTGTCAAATAAATAAAAAAAAAATCTTAAAAAATAAAAATTTAAATCAAACTTTGGAACTTGTAAATTTAAATAAATCACGCATTTAATTTGACAGCTTAATGAAAGACGTTTGATATCTTGGGTCATATTGTAACATATTGTTTTATTTAGCCAATGTTAGGAATTTCTCCTGTTAAAACATAAATTTTTTTTCAACAGCTTTCCTTCAGAGTTTTCACTCTGGGGCAGGGAGCACCTGGGTGGGTTAGTCGCTTAGGGATCTGACTCTTGACCTCAGCTCAGGTCTTGATCTCAGGGTTGTGAGTTCGAGCCCCACCTTGGGCCCTGCATTGGGCATGGAGTCTACTTAAAAATTAAAAAAAAAAAAAAAAAGAATTTTCACTTCGAATTATACTGACTGTTTTGTTTTTAAGCTGTCTTGCATGAATACAGTAGGAGATTTGTACTCTGGGAAATTAGAAGAGGCACCAAGAAGCTATTATCAAATTACCTACTCCGGGAGAAGTGAAAATAATTTAACTCCTTTTCATTTCTTAACCAAATTAGAAAAATGGAAAGGTTTTAAAAGGAGATAAGCTCAAAGAGGAGAGTAGAGTACATGGTCATGTTATTGAAGAAAATATGCAAGTGAAGAAGGGGAAGAGCAGAATGTCATTCTTTTGAGACATAAACTAGAAATTTTTTTGGTTTCATTTTTATGTACCTATCCTATCTCTCATATATCATTCATGAAATTTAATTTTTTTTATTCTAAAAGCCAAGAAACAACATATAGAGAAACTTACTGTATTCACTTAGCAAAGGCTTAAGATAATTAAAAAATTCAAAGGAATATCATTTAAAAAGATATAAACTATGAGACCTGTTAAATCAAAATTCTGGATGTAGATTAAAAAGGTGGACTCAAATAAATAAAATCTTTTAAAAAATAAACAAAAGGTGGCATGTAAAAAAGGAAGCAAAGTGTTCGTGTCCGTGCATGGAGTTACTTAGCTAAGTCTATCATTCATATTTTCCAATACTCTGAACCAGGAGCATTATGAGGTCCTGACAACTGGACCTCTTCATGAACATTAGGAATTTGACAGTTTGGATGGGATGACAGAGCAGAGCCTTCTTTGAAGCCAGCTGTCAGCAAGGACACGACATTTTCCAAAATTTCAAATAACTACAGCTATTAGTTTTCAGTAGAAGATACTAATTATAACATTGGGGAGAGAGATCATTAACCACTTAAACATCGTGAAGCAAGCATTTTAGTTGTGAAAATGGTATAAATAGCAGTAAAACCTGCCTATGCAAATATTAATACCTAGCTAATGAAATTGGGTTTGAAAAATTTAGTTTTTCTTGCCACTTCTGCATTTACTGTACTCCTTTTATCATCTTGCCATTTTATCACATCAATCCCTTATCCAGTGCCATATCTACTTTCCCTTAGAAGAGGGTGAATGGAATAGTTACCTGAAACTTCTGTTCCAAGCTCTTTCATGAGAGCAGGTTCATATAAAAATCAATGCAAACAGCAAGATGATGTGCAGAATCAATTTAAACCAGGTAGCATACCTAAAATAATTTAATTACGCTCTAATTCGTTTTAACTGCAAAGCCAGAAGCCCAGTGGTTTATTTTCTTAGCTGTATTGGATGATCTTGGAAAGGTTAGAGTCTGAGCAGAGGGTATATGCATGAAATTATAGTAATTTAAGCCACTTAAAAGGGAAAAGATGCTGAATTTTCTTCAGCTGTCACCTTTCAATCATGATTTGCTTTGGGTTTCATACCTGGACAGGCATAATTTAACCTCCTAGAACCAGACAGATGCTTCCTTGTGGCGGGAACCCATTTCTGCTCTTGGCACAACGGTTAATCAGTACTGTCATAGACCTTAGATCTGCCCCACTTCAGAGGCTTTTGGTTAAGACCCCATCAGAAGTAAGCCATCCAGTGCCATTTCAACTGGCTTTGTCAGACATGTTTATTTTGCACTGAAGCCAGATTTCTCATTAAGTATTACAGTCATCCTGTGAATCTGTTATATGGTTTACTATTAAAGATGGCAGGACTGTGAATATCTCCGGCTGCTGGCAGACCCATAGGTCGACCAGAATACCAGGCTCCATAACTCTGTGCGGCTCTGGTTGATCTTGAGCCATTCCCGTATGTGTTTTTCTCAGATGATTTGAAAGCTTAAGCATGGAGATATTTTTCTATTTTTCTCCCTGGAATAACTCATTTCTCAAGTTTTACTATTAGTATTTGAAGGTAAACTGAAAAGCTTTTCTGCTTAAATATCTGAACACAATGCAAGACGTTCTCTAATGCAAATTTCTTATCCTTGTTGTCTGTTGTTTTAAATTTTGGCAGCTTAGCTAAGTATTACCCGCAGTAATAAATTCTTGTTAAGATTTCATTGTTTTGCTTCTAAAATGGCATGTTATGTCATAGCAGTCAAGGGCTATGGAGAATTTCTGTAGTCTGACTTATTAAAAAAAATGTTTGCATAATAAGGGCCTGGAATTATGAGAAATGTCCTCCATTTGTTAACATAACATTTCTGTATAGAAAAGACTAGAAAAACAGAAAACTTAAAATATTTAGATATTATGTGATTAGTAAATTAGTTTTAAAAGCAGCCATACAAGTGACATGTTAATAAGCCAGTATATAACACACATATTTAAAGAACAGAGCTAAAAAAAAAAAAAACCCAAACAACAGAAACACAGTGCCAATAATTTTTATGTGCATATAAACGCCTTTAGTTTATCTTAGTCATTGCTATTACGGTTTTATGTTTTATACTTTTCTGCTCTTACATTTTAAGTTCTAATAGTAATAATTCAGATGTAGTTACAGTGATCCAATTTGTCCCCCTTCCCACAGAGAATAACAGATGAATACATTATATGCCCATCGACTGCATATTGTTCTAAATAAATGTAAATGTAGACGCATTTACATCAGAGCTTTCAGTTATACTATGGGTATCCTAACTGGACATCTTTGGCAAGATCCTGGCAAGCTAGAGGCATAGGAATGCCTATTAATACTAAATTGATATTAAGATAATTTGTGTAAAACGAGGCTGGTTTAGAATACACACAGCAGTGTTGCTTAGATTGTGTTTGAATGTATTCTGGACTCTTTTATCCACTTACAGCTCATGAGCTCTTGTTCTTTTTACACTGCTGTGTATCATTAACCCTGTCAGTTCATTTCAGGGGTAAGGGGACCAAACCCACACACACCAAAAACACGTTTTTAACTGATAATTTCAAAAAGTAAAATTTTACCTTCTAATAACTGATGCTTAGTTCTCCAGCATCCGAAATACGGAGAGAGTTTGGGGATGACAGTTGTTAATGTTTTTGTTGTTGTTGTTTTCCCTAAGAGGGCAGCAGCTCCTTCACGTAGACCCCACATCTATAGGAGACCCCAGTAGTCTAGCAGAGGCTGACTTCCAGATCCTGGTTCTGCCTGGGGCCAGCTCACTAACCAATAGCACAGGCTCTAGCAACCCCATGGGCAGAGCTGGGGTACTGTGGATTGACAGCTACATTTTCAGGGACAGGTGGGGCCTAAGTCACACTTGGAAATGTACTTCAAGGGCATATCAATTTCAGGTAATACTTGTACGAAAAGGATCTGATAATCCATCATGTAGTTGGAGGCATTAAGAAACATTCCATTATTTGTATGTTAATGCTTTAACTTCATTTTCTTTGCTGTTAGTGTGCAAATATTTGAAGGAAACTACATGGGATCCAGTATATAATTGTTGAGTGAATAAATAATTTTGGTTTTCAGAGAAAACGTTGATCCTCAATGCGGAAGAAGATATAATGTGAGCTTGTTACGCATGATACCCTGGGCGTCAGGTTATCCTACCTCTCAGACAGTAGCCTTCGAATAAATACTTTTTGAATGAATAGGACAGAGTGTTTCTTTCCTAGAATACTTACTGGAGCATTAGCAGGATTAGTTAAAGTATAGATGGCATTAGTGTGAGTTGAAAGTGTATTCACCTTATGTAAAATGTAATTTTCTACTTCTTTTTTTGAATTGGTACAGTTGAAAGCTCTGCTCACTTTACCCATGTGTTAACAGTTAAAATGTTAACTTCAAAAAATGCCAAGATTATCTTTTCCTGTGTGTGATCTTGAAAGGCAGGCCAGCCTTGAGCTTCCTGCTCCATGAGCTTGATTGACTCCTATCTAGTTGGTCCTAGCGGGATTCTCATAGCATAATACGGTCATATAGCTGAGTACTTATAGATTTAGGTTTGGGGGGCTAAAGGGAAAATGGATCTTTGTTCCAGGGTCCTGAATTACAACTGCTTGTGATACATCACCCAGCAGTGATGATCTTTTTCTCATTGAAATTGCTCTGGGGGAGTCCAACAGTCCACACGAGGCACAATGTTGTAGAATCTTGAAGGTATAACCCTAGAAGTGGCTACCAGAAGTTCCCTACAGCAAAGGAAGTCCCTAAATATTTGCTCACATCAATTAAAGCAAGGAGCAGGCCAAATTACCAAAAAAATTAACATGACTGACCAAATCAAAAAAACACAGAGAAGAACCAAGGTACATCTTTGGATGCATCTCACATACATAATTTTTTTTTTTTTTTTGATAAATGTTTGTTGAATGAAGAGGTTATCCAATCTGCTCAAGAGTGGAAATTACACCTTTTTTTTTTTTTTTTTCTGATTCAGAGCCAGTTAGAGTAGTATCTTTTAAAATGACAAGTTAGAGGAAAAGTATTGTAGACCCTGTGAAAGAAATTGCATTCACTTTGTGTTAAAAAGCTCTCTTAAGGGGTGCCTGGGTGGCTCAGTCATTAAGTGTCTGCCTTCAGCTCAGGTCACAATCCCAGGGTCCTGGGATCGAGCCCCGCATTGATCTCCCTGCTCCGCGGGAAGCCTGCTTCTCCCTCTCTCACTCCCCCTGCTTGTACTCTCTCTCTGGCTCTCTCTCTCTCTCTGTCAAATAAATAAAATCTTAAAAAAAGAAAATGCTGTCTTAGGTAACAAAGTTAATTTATTGTGGGTTATCTGCATACTTTTACGGGTGTTCTATTAAAACTAAATCTGTGGAATAAGTTTGTATTTAAGTAGTGAGGAAATCTATAGTGTAAATATCTGTGATTGTCTAATTGTGTAAAATCTATAGTTGAAAGAAAATTCAGACACTATGACACTACAATATCTGTGTTAGCTTAACCAATTTGAACATTTATATATGTATGTGTGTGCATGTTTGTGTGTGTGTGTGTGTATACACACATACATATATACTATATGTATGTGAACTCTATAGGCAAAGCTTTAGAATAAAAGGAGGACTTAACGCTTTTGGGTTAAATCTAAAGCCTTGTCCTTCATTTCTAAAAAATCTTGTTTTGATTGGTATGACTGTCGAGTGTTATTCAAGTTCAGTATTTTATGGCTTTGGAGCCCACATCTAGTTTGAAAAGGTAAGCTCCTATCAAAGTGATCCAAATCAGACAAGGTGAATAAAATTGTTCTTAGCCACACTAAATCAAACATATTAAAAAAAATGAAAGTACTTTTTAAAGAGGGCCTCGTTCTGAGGAGGAATATGATTTTGCAAAGTAGATTTTTCCCTTTTACTCTCAGTATATGAGAAAAGTGATTCTCCTTTTTTAAAAGCAGTTTTTCTTATTGGAAGACCTTTCCATACCTGTTTTAAGAACGGTTTTGAGGTCTTTTAAACATAACATGTAAATAAAGTTATTTTTAGAAATTGTATGGAACAATAGTGAGGGGGATATCTTTTGAGTGGAAAGAGGTATAGTAGTATTAGATATTAATGTGCTTTCTTCACTTCTTAAAGTATACACAAATTAGTATCCTCACTCTTTATCCTAAGCTCTCCTGGTGATTTGTAAGCCTGCTAAAATTTGAGAAGCCTTCCTCTATTTCATATAAAAAATGTAAACTCTCTTTTTTAAAAAAAGTTGGAGGCCATGAAAAAATTTTAAACCTGGAGATGATTTGATCAATTTTGTGTTTTAGAAAGAGTCATTCATTGAACAGATATTTATCCTTATTGTGTGCCAGGCATTTTGCTAGGAACCTGGGGGAGGATGGTGAATAAAGTACCATAGTCCCTACCCAATGCAGATCACAATATAATGGGGAATACAATAAATAACCATGAAAAAATAATTACAAATTATGGCTAGTTACCAAAATCAAGTTCATTCTTTGAGGACTAGATCAACTGCCAACCCCACAGTAGAGATTTCCTTGATAGCCTTATTCCAATTTAAATATTCTTTCGACAGAACTTTGCTTAGTTTTACTTTGTTCTTTCCTATTCAACTTTTTCTTGATAACAAGAGAGTATCTTACTGACTGTTAAGCTTACTCTTTTTTTTTTTTTTTTTCTTGTCGACCCTTTCGTTTCTCTCCACAGACTGCTCAAGGTGGTGGTCATCGGACACTCCTCTATGGACATGCCATACTGCTACGTCATTCCTACAGCGGCATGGTGAGTATGCATTTTGGTATCATCTCTTAGACATATACCATCAGGAAGTGTTGGTAATAGCTTTTCTAGTGATGGTATTATGAGTTCTGTAATTGTATGTGTTCTTTAATATCTTTGTACTCTGTTTAATTTTCTCATTTATAAAATAAGAGTTAGCTTAGATGACCTGTAAAGTCCTTCAGTTCTATCATTTGTGACTCCTATTTTTTAGTCTCTTTTAATAGACTAGTTTTAGGAGGAAATAGGTGTGAGAGTCAAGAAATATTTCTCATTTCTGATTATTTTTAAACAGTTCATTTATTAGAAAAATGACTTATTAGATTAAGTAAATTAAACAGATAAGATAAAAAAAGCTATATCCACATGGGTTATCCTTATAGGTATAAATAACCATATACATTTCCATCTATCTAGATATATGTGCACTTCTATATATTTTTGTTATATAAATGAGACATTTCATATATTTTATAAAATATATAAAAATGTCATTCCATTCTTTTAAAAGCTTTATTAAGTTATAAAAGCAATTCATATTCATTTTATGAAATTTTGAAATTACAGAAGACACAATTCTTCATGATCATGTTAATGAGAGAAAGTGTGGGGACTTCTAAAAAATTGTAATCTTCTCTGTTCTTAATTTTTTTACATAATTGAGATCTTACTACATAACCAACTTATGTCCTGATTTTTAAAAATATATTATTGTAGCATAAGCATTTTCCACATTATTTAAATTTTTCATCAATATAATTTTTGTGACTACATGATGGCCCAATATTTGAAAGTATAATATAATTGATTATTCCTTTCAGGAAGGAGAGAGTTCTGATATTATTTAAATCATTCCAGAACAGGTGACTAAGCATAGCCTCAATATCAATACCCAAAACATATAAAAAATTGTCAATCTTAATCACAAATACCAGTGTGAACATCTGACTTAAAATTCTGGTTAATAGAATTCAAAGTATAGGAAAAGTATAGGGAAAGTATAGATATGATTTTGATGATGCCTTAATAATATCATTTCTATTAGTGTGCTTCATCATATAAATAGAATCAAATAAGAAAAATTGTGATCATCTTAATAGGTGCTGAAAAACTGTTTAATAAAACTCAACATCCATTTCTAATAAAAACTAAGCATTGATGATTAATTTCTCAGTGATAAATGTCAAATCAGTAACCAACATAAATTTTAATTATCGAACACTAAAGTGATTCTTGACAAAACTAACTCAAACAAATAAACAAAAACCAAAAATATCTATTTGACACTTCCAGAGATCTTGGCTGACACAGCAAGATAAGAGATAAAATAAGGAATGTACTTTAATAAAGTGGCTGGATACTAGATAAATATATCAATGCAACCTATTTGCATACAGCAGTCATGCATTAAAAATACATGGAAAGAATTCTACTTCTAATACCATTCAAAACACAAAAACTGCATTAAATAATAAACATGAGGGTCTGTTTTTAAGAAAACTCCCTGTACATAGTGGGTTAGGAGCCTGGACTTGGTCAGTAGATCTGGGTTCAGGCTCACTTTCCTATATGCTGTTCAGCCTTGGAGACCATGCTGAACTTCTTTAAACCTCTAATTGCATGTTAACATTTTATTCATTTATTCAATAAATATTATTTAGCACCTACTGTGTGCTAGGCACTGTTCAAGGTGCTGTATATAGTAGTGAAGAAGATCATGTCCTTGTACTCATGGAACTTAATGAACATTTAGTGGAATAATTATATTACTTACATCATAGTTGCTGTGAACATTATTGGAAGAGAAAATGTATGTTAATAGGTACAGTGCCTAGTACTGTAATGTTATTGCAAAATATCATGGAACACTTAGTATGGTTAGATCTAAAGTCTATAAACCTCAGGTACCACCAAGGGCAGCCTTTCTCAAGGTCAGACTCACGCTTCTATACTGGCTAAGAACATGTTTGGGGACCCTAAAAGTATCTTTTTTATAACCTTGGGAGCCAGTGTTTTGCTGTCAAGAGACAGAAATCAGAATCTCGAGGTGAATTTGATTTTATATCCCCGTGGCACTGACTTCCACTTAATATGTCAACACATCTATCCCCTGATTGGTTCATCTCCTAGCTCCTCACACTCACAGACACCCACTGAGGTGAGTGGACCAATTTCCCAGTAAGAATTTTCTAGGTTTTGCATTATTTGTCCAGTGACTCTGGGAGATCTGGACTTGCTCAGTGCCTGGAATTGGCTCTGAGTACTCTTTGCAGGGCTCCTGTTCTTGCTGATGGTGCCTTGTTTGCTGTAGATGGTAGTGTTTCTTGACCTCATGCTACATCCATCCTTGTGTCCTCATTCTTTTTTTTTAATGCCTAGTTTTATTTATTTGTTTTTTATTTTTTAATTAACATATAATGTATTATTTGTTTCAGGGGTACAGGTCTGTGATTCATCAGTCTTGCACAACACACAGTGCTACATACCCTCCCCAATGTCCATCACCCAGCCACCCCATCCCTCTCACGCCCCCCACCCCCCACTCCAGCAACCCTCAGTTTGTTTCCTGAGATTAAGAGTCTCTTATGGTTTGTCTCCCTCTCTGGTTTCATCTTGTTTCATTTTTTGCCCTTTTCCCCTATGATCCTCTGCTTTGTTTCTTAAATTCCACATTTCAGTGAGATCATATTATAATCATCTTTCTCTGATTGACTTATTTCGCTTAGCATAATACCCTCTAGTTCCATTCACATCGTTGCAAATGGCAAGATTTCTATTTTGATAGCTGTGTAATATTCCTGTGTGTGTGTGTGTGTGTGTACAAACACACAAAACACATCTTCTTTATCCAGTCATCTGTTGTTGGACGTCTGGGCTCTTTCCACAGTTTGGCTATTGTTGACATTGCTGTTATGAACAATGGGGTGCATGTGCACCTTCTTTTCACTATATCTGTATCTTTGGGGTAAATACCCAGTTGCTGAGTCTTAGGATAGCTCTATTTTTAGCATCTTGAGGAACCTCCCTACTGTTTTCCAGAGTGGCTGCACCAGCTTGCATTCCCACCAACAGTGTAGGAGGGAGGGTTCCCCTTTCTCCACATCCTCACCAGCTTGTGTCCTCATTCTTACACCAGTTAACAACGTTTTTGAGGTTAGAATGGGGTTAAGGGAGTTGGACTGACAAATGATCTGAAACTTTACGTCCAAGAATATACAGTTAGGGAAACTGAAAGAGGATGGGGAGATCTAAGGAGATGATGGTGTTGCAAGAGTTGAATTGTTCCTGGGGAAACACACATGTGCACACTTGTGGGAACCTCACTGCAGTGAGGTGACATGCTGCACACCAAAATAAATTCCGGATGGATTTCAGAGAGTTACAATTTTAAAAATGAAAACAAAACTAGAAGATGAGAGTGAACAGTTTTCCAATTTCTGTTGGGAAAAAGATTTCCAACAGTCAGATCCGGTTGTACTTCTGCTTATGATCATGAATATCCCGTGAAGTGAGAGATGTACAAACATATCCCCAGTAAGGTGTCGTCTTTTACGTCTTTTATCTTCTAGTTTTGTTTTCATTTCCTCAGAACACATTTCCTCAGAACACATTTCCTCAATCTTTTCATGAGGGGAAAAAAAAGAGTGCATCTCCTTTAGAACATTGCTCCTAATGAATGCTGTGTAAATGTTTTTTTACCTCCTGTGAAGAACCTGGGTTTTGCAGTGAAGCATCCAGATGTGAAGGAAAAGACTGATAGAGCGGAGATTTACTGATAGCAAATTATGTGTCAGAATCAGACTAAAAATGTTCAGTGACAACTACTGATTCTATATCTTTTAGTATCTGTGCTGCCTGTCCACCTCCCGGTCTTCAACTGATAAACTGGCCTTTGATGTTGGCTTGCAAGAGGACACAACAGGTGAGCACCTTGGTCCCGAAGAGGCTGTGTTCCAAGAGAGCATGGCAGGGATGGGACTGGAAGAAGTCATAAGACACAAAGATATGTTAGGTAAATGTTCTTATGTGTGGAGTCAGGAAAAAAGAATGCCTTTCTAAGGAAAGTTTTTAGTAGAAGGAGGAAGTGTATATTGTTCCTATTGGTTTGTGATTCCCACGTAATTAGCTGGATGTTCAAACTATACCTCAAACCCTATTCTTTTTAGTGATTTGGCTAGAAAAACAAAACCTATTATATGCTTTACTGGAAGCTAACCATATTAGTGTGCACTGATCTGTTCATGAAATATAACTGCATATCTCTTTTATCATTTATCTTAAAAATAGTTTGTCTAAAAAATGAAACATACTTAATGTTAGCATTCAAACAAAAAGATAGAAAATGAAAGTCGGCTTCATTTCTGTGTCCAGAGGGCTACATATCTGTCTGAATACACATGTATTTTTATACTTTGAAACAAAATGTATGCATAAACACATTTATCCTCTCAGAGAATCAAAATAGGACTTTTCTGTTACACTTTATACACCTCTGTACAATGTGATTATCTTTTACAATGAATATGCATTACTTGGGAATTAAAAATAAGTAAAAAGACCAAGTAGAAAAAAAGGAGGGCAATAGACCAACTCTTATTAAGTAGTTCCTTTCAGAGGTGGGATCAAGCTTTGCCCCCACACCTACCCCCTCTTCCTATTTTTAAAATACTTTCCCAGGGGCACCTGGGTGGCTCGGTCAGTTAAGTGTCTGCCTTTGGCTCAGGCTGTGATCCTGGGGTCCTGGGATGGAGCCCCACATCTGCTGCCTGCTCATTGGGGAGTCTGTTTCTCCCTCTCCCTCTGCTCCCCCCATCTTATGCTTTCTCTTGCTTGCTCCCTCTCTCTCTCAAATCTCTAAAAAACATACTTTCCCATACTCTAAATTTTTCACAGACAACAAACATAAAGTAATATTCACCAACCTAATTAACTTTTAAGAGACCAGCACATCCCTATGCATGACAAATTCCAGAATCCTAGGCACCAAAAAGTATGGTTTTCTTTGTTTTTGCTTTTTTTTTTTTAAAGATTTTATTTATTTATTTTGGAGGGAGGGAGAGAGGGGAGGAGAGCGGGAAGAGGGGCAGAAGCAGACTACTTGCTGAGCACAGAGCCCCCTGTGGGGCTCATCCCAGGACCCTGAGATCATGACCTGAGCTGAAACCAAGAGTCAGATGCTTAACCGACTGAGCCACCCAGGTGCCCCAAGATAAATACTGTTTTGATTTTTATTTCATTTTATAGAAGCTCAGTCATTCCTCTTTGTTTTTGCTGTTGTTAAAAATTTTCTCATTTTGATTTTCAGCAGCAGTTACATGAAAGTCTTCAGTTTTCTCTCTCAGAAGGAGTAAAGGACATGCATGATCTATAATTTGTTTTCATACATTGAGATGATTATGTAAGAGTCAAAACAACAAAACAAGGCAGTCCCTCCACCTAAGTCTGATCCCTTTATGCTACAGTTTTCCCCATAGCTTTTTACTTCATCTGAATTGCTGAATTATTAGAGTTATTATTTGTTAGGTGCCTGCCTGAATCAGAATTAAACTCCTAAGGCAGGTGACTTTTTCTTCCTTGTTTATCGATGTTATCCCCAGCTACTAAAGTAATGATTGACAAATAGTGGTTGCTTTATAAATGTTTGAGTGGATGAATGAAAACTCCCTGCAACTCTAAAAATGTGAATTGAATGAATAATGAATCCTGTAAGGTGACATTCAAGTAAGACTGTGATTTGTCTAAGAAAAGCATCTCAGAGTACATTACATATTGGCTGTATGAATGCTTAAAAAATGTTATTGGACGATTAATTTACCCATTTATGCAAATTGAATTTTTATTTAGTGCCTACAGTATTCTAGTAGGAGCTGGGAAAACCCCAGTGAACAAAATACACAAAGTTCCTGCTCTTAACGGAACTTAAATTCTGACATTGGGGAATTAGTGAAGAAGAAAAAATAAGTGTTTAGGGAAAAACAATAAAGCTGGTCAAGGGACAAAATAAGTATTAGATAACAGATACCACTGAAATCTATTCTCATTTTTGGATAGAACTTACACTTAGATTCTAAAAGGAACTATAAACAGATTGAAGAATTGTTTGCATAAGTTTATATCTTAGCTAATGGGCCTGGAGAATGAATTGATATGTGGCTCATGAGGCTTATGCTTGACTTGTTCTAGAACAAATGATTTGATTTAATGTGTACCCAGATATTTTTATAATGTATCCTTCTATAGTAGGATCTCTTATATTTTACCCTTAGGTTAGTGGAAACTACCACATTTTAAAATAAAGAATAAAACAAGGCACAGAATAGTAAAATTTCGGTGACTTTGAATGTATTTTTCATCCGTATCCCCTACACGTACAGCATTTTAAAATTGTTATAACAGAACTGTCGCATTACCACACCCCAAGTCCTTTTGAAAATCATGTGCCAGAAAACTAGATGTTAGTACAGAGAGCAATGAACATGTGATTATATAAAGACTGCAGGAAGATCAGCATGACTGGTAAATTTGACCTTATGGTAGCATAAATAAATAGCCTTTTAAACAATTCTTAGTGGAGGGGAGAGACACCAACGTTTGCAAAATGCCACAGTCGGGTTCCATGAAAAGAATCTTTGCATTTCAGTATGTCTTTATCCTGAGTTAATTTGGCCTAAGTCTTTTGATTTTTGTGGTCTGCGAGATGAACTTGCAGTCAATTTCAAACTTCGGGAAGCTGTGTGGGAAAGACCATTTTATTTATCAGGAGACTGATTTGGAAGCCTTATTTCATTTCCCTCTTTTATTTTGGAGGCGCTGGCCAAGAAAATCGATTTTACAGTAAGAGGTGCCTCTTTGTGTTCATCCTGCAGGGGAGGCTTGTTGGTGGACCATTCATCCTGCCTCTAAGCAGCGATCGGAAGGAGAAAAGGTTCGAGTTGGAGATGACCTCATTTTGGTCAGTGTGTCCTCTGAGAGGTACCTGGTAAGTGGGCCCATGCTGTCATGTGTTTACCGATAGGATCCAGCACAGGCCAATCCAGCTTTCTCTGTAGATTGCAAATTATCTAGGGAAATTGCTTAGAAATAAGTCTGTATCTCTCTTTGATGAGTGACAACTCCCTAAGACAGGGAATAATGAGACCTTTGTGGTAGCATGGTTTTCCAGGTTTATCTAAGACAGGCTTCCCGGGTACCCTTAGTTTGTGTGTCCGTGATCCTGACAGCACCTCTTCTTAAATTATTGTATCAGTGGCATGTAAATGCGGTCTAATCAGGATTTCAAAATTCCACGGACCTTATTTTGTGGCCACAGAAGAAGGCAGTATTAATGAGGTTGTGAGTACCAATTATGACACTTATAAAAGCAAGTCATTATATGAGAAATTCATGCCGTGTTGAGAAAGGAGAACTAGACAAAATGAAAACCAGCTACAGTCTCTCATCCACATGACGTTTCCGAGGGCCAGGGTTCGAAATGGGAGAAGGAGAAAAGTTTAGGTGTCATCTTTGAAGGTGTATTTTATTTTTGTGGCGAGGCCATGATATATTTGATTTCACTTATTTAGTAAACTGTATTTTTGCTGAAGAATAATCATATACCAAAGTTTGAAGAAAGGTGCCAGTGCAAAATTTGTTTTTTAAGGATGAAAAAGTAATTAGACAAACAGGAGCGCTTTGTTGGCTCAGTCCGTAGAGCGTACGACTCTTGATCTCGGGGTCGTGCGTTCAAGCCCCACTTTAGGTGTAAAGATTACTTAAATCTTTTATTTTTTTTAAAGATTTTATTTATTTATTTGACAGAGAGAAAAGAGAGCACACGCAGGGGGAGCGGCAGGCAGAGGGAGAGGGAGAAGCAGACTCCCTGCTGAGCTTGGAGCCCAATGTGGGGCTCGATCCCAGGACCCTGGGATCATGACCTGAGCCAAAGGCAGATGCTTAACCGACTGAGCCACCCAGGTGCCCCGAGATTACTTAAATCTTTTTAAAAAAAGAGAAAGTAACTAAACAGATATAAATAGGGGTATTATAAACTTTACATGAATATTTCTATAAGAAAATCCAAACATCATAGTGGATGATGATTGAAATAAAAATCAGAAGTAAAACATTGTTTCATTTAAGCACACACTGATTTATAGAAAGTGTATTCCAACTGCCGTAAATCAAAATATTATTTCTATGTCATGGATTTAGGATTAAGTAGGTGGTTGGTATCCCTCGCTCTATGAACATGGAGTTAGAGTGGGTTTGGGGGTATTGGAAGTCAGTTTTTGCTTCCCAACCCATTTAGTTCCAATTTTGAGAGAAGAACGGTTTTGTTTTACTTGCTTTGTGCAAAGAGGGAATAATGAAGCCAGGGAAATGATGGAACAGCGTTCATGTAACTGACAGGGAGTATTAAATTAAATGGAACATCTAACATTGCCTCGCTAAGGGGAGGCCTGGAGCGTTTCTCTCCTTTTGTCTCTTAACCGATGCCGGTGGAAACAGGCACCATCCACATTTCTAGGGCAATACAAGTGTGTCAGCTTGTCAAAGAAGCATTTATGAAGCCCTTGCTGTGTGCATATGCTGTGTATTCAGGCGCTGTATGTCTTGATCAGGAGATAGACATTTTGAGTTGTAGTTTTACATGGAAACCAATAGCAGCTAAAAATAATCCGTGCATGCTTTTAAAGATCTACAGATCTTATTTTGATTTTGGCATAACGGTGCATGTTTTTTGCTGTACGACTTGTACTTCGCACTGAAGGAGTAGAAAACTCGCAATCTTGCAGGGGCTGTGGCTTCTCGCATCAATTCTGCCACCTCATGTCGGAGAGAGGCGTGTAATTCCTTGAATTCTGGCTTTCTCATTTGCAAAATGGTGATGATTATACTTAACACAAAGTTCCTGGGATGAAGCAATGAGATAATGAATTTGAATATGGTTTGATTGAAAAAGCACTATACAAATAAGAGCAATAATCCTAATGCATGAGGTTCACCTTCTCTTGCCTTTAGAAATCAATAAATGTCATGATTAATGAAATTCACAAATTATGTTCAAGCTACATTTTAGCCCATTTATGCAAGTTCCTTTTCTGGTAACCTTTTAGAGAGCTACACACGGTGGCCAACCAGACTGTTAAGATTTCCCTTTCATCGGGTAACGAAGTCAGTGCTTTTAGTGTTTATCTCTGAGCACCTAGCTTGTCGTAGAAACCATAGGAAGGACCAAGGGTACATTGTGCGTGGTTTCTTCCGTCAAAAACTTAGTGGAAGGAATGAACCAAACACCTAGGGAACTGTATGAGAATATTACAAGGCAGTAAGTACGTGTTACCGTTTAGGTTATTGGTATGGGATATAGAGATGGTTAATTATTATCTCACGTTGCACTGTGGTTGATTAGAATAATCTAGAGAAAGTGCATACGGGCAAGAAGTGAGGGAGTAAAAGGTCTTTGGAGTATGGCAGTTGGAATAATCCACATACTGAAACTGGATACCTAAAAATGGGCTCTGTGTGTCAATATATTTGTTAGTTGGTGTAGGGCCTGGTAAGTATGAGCCTGGGCCAATCACATAACTTCACAAAACCCTCAGTTTCTTCATCTGCAGTAAAGTGATGATAAACCTAGCCCACAGGGGTGTTAAGAGGATTAAATGCTTTGATCCAAGCAAGACTCGTAGCTCTGTGAATGGTACATGTAGGAATTGCTTATGAGTTGCTACCACTGTTTACCTGGGAGGTTTGTATTTATTGAGAATGGTTAAGGAAACTGCAGATATTTAACCAGAAGAAAAAGTTGGGATGGGAGCAGTGAAGGGAGTAGGATAGTTGATTTTAAATAAAGGCTTAGCGTGGAAAGCCAGGTTCACATTCTTGGCTGAACACACAGTAGTTAAAACTAACTGCTCTAAATAAACATTTCTAGTCATTGATTTAGTAACTTTTAGTCATTAGTGTCTATTGACCTTAGATCTGTTTTTTGTCCACTAACAGTGATGGTTAAGCTGAGGTTAAACTATCGAAATGTGCATTTGATGCTCTACAATAGCTCATAACTGTTGGGGTGCTGAATGGGTTAAATTGGACTGTAAGGGACTGATTTTCACCCTGTGCTCTGCAGAGGTGCCTCATGGACAGAAGAGGGCGCTGTGTCAGGTACCAGGCGCCCCAGGCTCCATCTTCCCCTGCTTTACACATTGGACCTCCACGCATGATTTCCCAGGAATAAAAGGGTCTTATCTCTAGAAATGGTTGTAAACCACCATCCAAATTCTGTCTTTTCTTATGTGGCCGTTTCATATTCTAATATGGAATGATATCTTAATCCCCTTTTCAGGGATGTCCAAGAGGGGAAAAAAAAAAATTCCTTTGCTCCAATTGGAACTACTTATTTTTTCTTTTCAAGAAGATTTGGGCAAAGCTGCTTAAACATAAGAGAAATATACAATTTAAAATAGAGAAAACATGGCCAAGTAGGTATTGCTGACTGTTGAATCTATTTCAAACTAAACAAAATAAGGTAAAGCAAACAAAACAATTTTTACTGGTTTAGAAAGATGTAAAATCACGTTGGTATGCACAGAAGTCTTCAATCCGTGGTTTGGATTGCTTGCATTGGAAACACTGATTTTTGACTAATTTTTTCTTAATTAGGTCACCTATAGAAATAGATAAGTTTCGTGTTTTTTTTTTTTTTTTTAAGATCCATGAAAACATTGCCAAACAAACAAATGTCTAAAAGTAAATTGGGAAGAGCAGAACCCCACAATCTAAAGAGTGATGACAGATGCTTAAAGAAGACTCTTCTGGGCTTCCTAAGAACTTCCCTACCTCTCCCCTACCCATCTCTGAATTTCTGAAAGAGATACTAGGTGTTTTGATGGCAGAATAAGTTGCTGAGCTGCCTCAAGTTGCATAAAAATATCGATAACTAAAAAGGATTGCGATCATAAATATTTCCAAGCTAATTATGGTTATCAGCCAGTGCATTATTTATTTATTTACTGTGAGCCTTTTTCTTTTTTTCTGTCTGTGGCTCAGGTGATGGAAGCGTAGAATATTACATGTGGAAAGAGTGTCTGTTCTGTGCCCCTCATTTTTCTCAGAAGAAAACAAATGAAGCCCGCAGGGTGATATGTCTTGCTTACTTGTGTTCCCTGTCACTGGATGATAATTTATCCAGAATGTTGCTCACCGGGGCCTAAGTGCCTGACGCTTAGAGAAATAGATGTGTTGAATAAATGCATCTGATAAGGGTTGAATTCAGATGTTCTTAAAAATTTTTGTGCCATAGACCCCTTTGGCAACCTGAGAAAGCTTATTGACCGCTTGTGATCATAAGATTTTAAAATGCTTAAAATATATGCATAGGGTTACAAAGAAAACTAAAAGTTACCAAAGTGGAGTTCTGGTTATTTTAGAATATCCTCTCTGTTTCTGAGATTTTGTGCTTCTATCATATAATGGTCTGTTACTCAAAACACCATTCTGGGGCCAGCAGCCTTGGTTGCCACCCCTCTCCCCCACACTTCCTGAGTTCAAATCTGCTTTTTTTGACAAGATCCTCACCTGATTCCTGTGGGTATTAGGTCTTGAGAGTCACTAACAGAAACGTCAAGGTGACCTTTGCTGGTGGGTTGATGCTACCATAGTATGTAAATTCTAGAGTAGTTACATGTTTCAGCCTAAGGCCCACTTTGCTTTCAACCTCTGGCAACATCTGTTTTGCTTTAAGGACGACTCATCTTTGTTTTAGTAATTGAACTTGTTACCGCATTCTGAATATTTAATGCGACAGGCCTGACTTGATGTTGTTCTTCCTCAGATTTCCTTTTGCTGTTTAAGCAGCAAAATTAATTAGAAGCATCCAAAATACTTATGCCTAGAGAATATTTTCTTGAGAAGAGTGAGCGTTATCTAGATAAGTTTATACAGTGTAATATGATAATATGATCTGAAGGACATTTTTAGGACTTTCTCTGGCAGACTGAAATTTTCATATTTTTATGATCCTCTCATATGTATTATTTATCTTTCGGCTTAGATAGGATTTGAAAACTGCGTCTTAACCCACCTCCCCACCCCCATTATTTTCCCACAGCAGTGACTCCTTATTGTCTGAAGTATAAGGGCCCTTGCACCTGACTTCTCTGTGGATCCATCTCTCACTGTATTCCTAAGCATATGCTCTAAGCCCCACAGGTGAAACTGCTGTACTTGACGTCTGCATATCTCTGCCCCTTTGGGGACACTCTACTCTTTGTCATAGCATTCCCGTTAACAGAGCCTCTTGGAGGGCTAAGCAGGTCCAGGCCACTTCCCATTATGATGTTTCTGGTATATTAAAAATGAAGATCTCCAAACTGGCTTATAAAATGTAAGTTGTCTCGTAAAAATTTTGGCGTGTTTTAAACATTTCTACTTAGCACATTAACATTATTACTGTACATACCCAAATCCAATGTATGTACAAACTTACTTGGGGACAACAACTCTAAATACAGAAATGTGATGCCCAGACCACACAGTGCTACTGACCCCTGAAAGCCCTCATCCCACGGGAAATACCTTCTGTCTTGTGCAGATGCCACCTGTCCTCAAGGTTCCATGTAATGAACTCTGTTCCAGTTAGGTTGGCTAAAATGTTCTTTTTCTCCATTCCTGTAGCACTTTGATTACATTTCACCTAACATTTAAAAAAAATGCTGACCTATAGCATTTTGCGTATATATTTTACCTTCCCCTCCGTATGACAAGCACCCTCAGGGTAGAGAGTGTGTTCTATTAATATTTAACACGGGGCTTCACACATAGCATATTCAGTGAGACATGATGAGTTAACAAATGATGGTAACCTATTTATCATAATGTGGCATGAGCTTTCCCTCGAATTCAAAAGTAAAAATATAAGCATTGGTATTCTGAATCGTCTTCTCATGGTTTGGGAAAATCCATATGGATGTGTGTGTGTGCGTGCGTGCACGCCATTATTTTGACTCAGGTCATTGAAATAGGAATATTTATGGAATAACTTCAGAAATTTTTTGGGTTTAAACTACTTTGATTATTTTAAAGGTTTGGTTGGCTTCTCCCGCGTACTTGCTTAGTGAACAACGCTGCTCGATGTGAGGGATACAGTCATGAACCATGTCTAATAGCTGATGAGGTGGGGAAAGAAAAACACACAGAACAATTACATCATTTGATGATTGTTCTGAAAGAACATGTATTTTTGTTGGTTGTGGAAGCAGAGCGCATGCAATTTATTTGTAAATACTTAAAGACTTTTAATATTGGGGAAGAAATTGAATAACCAAATTTCAGCTGGGATTTTCTGTCAGCGGGCCAGGCTGAGGTGAGGTGAAGAGGTTGGAAACAGGCACATCTCCTTGAGATGAGGGAGGGGGTCAGGATGAGTGATGGCCAAATCTGTTGCATCAACTGGTAAACTTTTAATTTTATTGATTGGAAAGATTATTGATAAGATGACTGTATGGGTGTCAAATGTCAAAACTTCCTTTGGTTTTGTTCCTAAGAGAAAGATATCGAAATACCTATTTTTGCTAGTGACTTGAGAATGGTATGTTTAGGTAAGAGAACGTCAGGGTCCGAATGACCCGTGGAGCATAGCGGTGTGATTGTGATTGCTCTTCATCTAACTAGGAGGGTCAGATTTCTGGGGGGAAATCTAATATAATTAAAGACTTTAAAAGCTTAGACCGTCCTCAGTTTTGGAGAAGTGTTGCAGAAACATTACAGGAATATTGGTGATGTTTACTGAGATGACTCTGAGGAAAAAGTGGTTGTTCTATGTCTATTTGAAATTCTAGAGGCAGCCAAGTAGTGATTAGTCAAATGAGCAATGCATTTGGCTGTGCTCATAATTTTGTTTTTCTTTACTAATCATTTGATTACTCATATATGATGGTGCTCAAAGATAGGAAATATATTATTTTAGTACATTTCTATTTTTGAGAAGGAAAATCTGAAATTTGTAGTATCTGAATCTTGGAGGAATTTTTTGCTCCGGTTTTAGATGCGTATTAGGAAACATTGCTACCTACTGGCTATTATATCATATTGCAGAGAAAGTTCCCAGAGGACCCTGTAAAAACCAAGTAGATTTTACTTACCTCACTGTCAAAACTGTTGCAGTGTGATATGTAGAACACTTAATTACAATTTTAATGGTAAGTGCCCACTATCTGAACAATTTTGTCCCTCAATAAACCTTAAAACAAAGCAGTCTGTTTTAACACATGTATTTATTTTTGTAGTCTTGTTTGTGTGTTTTCTCATGAGTGGCTTAGAATGAAGCTGAAAAATACAAACAGAAACTCTCATTTTCCTTCTGCTAGTCTCTTGATGACTTAGTGACAGGACTGAAACAGATGTTCTCAGTGGACATTTCCAGATCTGCAGCGTTAAGTTCTAACTGCCAGGAGCGCTTAGGTAGTGAGACTTTCGAAGCACCTGAAGAGATGCCTCCTTTTACCTCTCCCACAGCACCTGTCTTACGGCAACGGCAGCTTACACGTGGATGCTGCCTTCCAGCAGACTCTCTGGAGCGTGGCCCCCATCAGCTCAGGAAGCGAAGCCGCCCAAGGTAAAAACTCCACTTCTAGGAGAGGCCTCGTCCTAGATGCACAGTTGACAGCCATCTCTGGAATTGTGATAATGAGCAGATTGGTAATTAGAGCATTTTGTGTCAGAGTATTCTGGAATGCAGATATGTGACATTTAAGAATCTTGTTCAAATCGCTACTTGAAATTGAATTTTGTGTGAAGATTGATCTTTTTTTAATTTTTATTCTTATGCTACTGTAGCTTTTGCTTATTTGTGTGTGGTTTATAGGCAAGCTTTCTGGATGTTATTTGCTCCAATGTTTTGGCCTCAGGGTGTTCCTCAGTTAGACTAACATCGAGGTTTCTCATCTTCCATGGTTGGGTGATTTAGAGCCAGATCACACAGTGTTCATGCATCAGGATTTCTCAGGAAATGTCTGCATTTATGTTCTGATTATTCTCACTTATACAGGTTCAAATCTGAACCTATCCATGTTTGTATGTTAAAGGGAGGATTTTATGGGGTTTGAGGTTGTGTTTTCTAGTGGGGACATCACTACCTGTGGGACTTGGGAACCTTGAGCTCAGAGGTGGCAGGCAGGTGGCACCATTCATCTCTATGATTTTGGCCAGGTACTGAAGCCTCACTAAACGTTTGTTTCTCTGTCTATGAAAAGAGAAGATCAGATCAGATGATCTGTCTGGTTATCAGCATCTGACCATGACCGTTCGAATGTGACTGAATTTCAATCCTTACAGGGTATCTAATTGGTGGTGACGTCCTCAGGTTGCTGCATGGACACATGGATGAATGCCTCACTGTCCCTTCGGGAGAACACGGGGAAGAGCAGCGGAGGTTGGTACCAAGCCCCGCACCTTGAGCCTTGCATTTCCTTGCCTTGATATAATTGTTGAAATTAAGGATATGTCTGTTCAGGCCATTTGCATAATAGAAAGTGGGCCACTAACACTCCTCTGTCCACTGAAGGGACCCATGTGTTGGCCTCTTTAGAAATTTTCTCTTATGTTCTGTTTTTATTACCTCTTGATAGAATTGCTGGAAATTTTTGTAAAAATAAAACAAGGTCAGAACTATTGATTAAAACATACAGAGTGGAAGGAGTGAACACATTAAACTACTTAAAACTTCCTTAAATGTTCATTAATTTTGATTAATTTTTCTTTCTGGCATATTTAGGCTCAAATTCAGTTTCAAAGTCAGAGTTCTCAAATGGCACAGAAGTTTGGGATCTTTTTCTATTACCTCCCACTTACATACATATGTAATAAAATTGACCACTCTCCCTAATATTTTATGTGATTATATTACCTCTCTCACATTAATATTTGTTGGCATTGGGTGGAGACTGAAGTGCTCTGAATCACTGGGAAAAGTGCACAAATAGTGCAAAGCCGTAAGATATTTAGGATGATTTGAATGTTCTGCTTTGATGAATTAATGGGTGAATAGTGAGTTGAACACACAAGTAAGAGATTGCTGCGAGAGAAGGCATTGTCTGGATGGTTTATGACAGGTTTTTAATTCTTTTAATGGACGTTGCTCACAATATTAACATATATAGAGAGGTAACTATTATACATATTTATTTTTGTAACTTGGAGAACATTCAGAAAGTTAATACTCAATTAACTAGCTGTTTAATCTTGGGAAAAGTCCCTTGGAGAAGTGGGTGTTAGTCGTGCGTCTCTGACCAGGCAGGACCTGGCTTGTAATGAAGGGTGAAACGCAGATCCTGGAAAATTCTGTCAACAAAAAATGCTGCTTATGCTAGGTTAGGAAGAAGATGTTGATGGTGTTGATAGGGTTTGTATAAAAGACGAGGGGGGATTCAAAAGGCAGTTGGTTTGAGGAATTAATTCCAATCAGAAGGATAAAGATAAGACTCAAGGGGATGACAGTTTTCCCACAGTGACCAGGGGAAGGATGGAATCAGAGGTGGAAACTAGACAAGAGAGACCAGTGTGGTCAGCTTTTGAAGGATCCTTGGTGCCATTCCCACAGGCTGGCTTTTGCTCTGAAGTAGTTAGGAAGGAGGGTGGCATGGGGGTGAAGTAGTCAGGTCTCTTGTAAAGAAATAGATAGGTCTGATGGGCAGGAGGAGCTTGGGTCAAAGATGAGGAGAGTCCAAATCAGGGAAACCAACGAGGACAGGGCTGTTTTTAGGCATTCATATGAGAGGAAGGGAGAAACTTGACCTGGAGAGTGGCCATCAGAATGGAGAAGTCTACCTGGACCAGAGACATTTTAGGTCATATTGACTGGTTTAGGGATGAACTACGTGGACTATGAGGGGATGTCCAGGGTGTCCTGATATTTCTGACTCGAGTGAAGAGAGATTGTGCTAAGGATCGTATGAGACATGCATATTTCATACTAAGGATTGAGTTCAAGTTTGGACAGTGGTGAGTACAGGGGGTCTGTGGGACATCCTGCAGGAAATTAGAATTTTTGAGTCATTTATGTAGGCAAAGCTTGGCTTGGATGTAAATCCTAAGCCCCCAGGGGATAGTTGAAGGAATGGGAGTCCTAGGTAGGGAGGGCAGAGCTGGGATTAGGGGGATGTGTTTGTCAGTTTGGGCATTGCTTTAAAAGCTCTGTAAAACCTTGAACTAGACTAATGAGAGAGGAAGCCAAGGGTGGAATCCCAGAGAATGTTGACATTTGGGATGTGAATGGGAAAAGAAGCATCGGCATGATGGTTGAGTGGAGAACCAGAAAAGTTAGTCATGGAAGCGAAAGGAGGTTTGAGGGAGGTTTGTGTTAAATGCTGTGTTAAGTTTATATAGACATAGGAGCAAAAAGAGGTTGTGTTGTAGTCTTTGGGGTCTTTATTCCTTGATTTGTTTGTTAAATGAAACCCTTAAATGATTCTTAGGGACTTTTTAAAAAAAGATTATTTATTAGAGAGAGAGAGACAGAGCATAAGCAGGGGGAGTGGGAAAGGGAGAAGCAGACTCCGCACTGAGCAGAGAGCCCAACACAGGGCTCAATCCCAGGACCCCAGGATCATGACCTGAGCCGAAAGCAGACACTTAACCACTAAGCCACCCAGGCGCCCCTCTTAGAGACTTTCTATTCTTCCTACAGACAATTGAGAGAGTTGTAGTTAAAGAAATGGTCTCTGGAGCTAGACAGCCCTGGGTTTGGGCCTCCGCTCTGCCACTTCCTAGTTGTCGGACTCTTGCGGTGACTGAATTTCTTGAACCATTGCTTTGCTCCTCTGTAAAATGCAGCTTAAACATTAGCTGCTGCTCTGTGGGATTGTTGTGAAGATACAGGAAGAAAAGGCAGGTAGAATACTCGACGCATATTAAGATATCAACAGATTTGTTGTCAATGGCATTATTATTTAGGCAGAAGAGCAGCATTTAGTCAGATAGGGAAAAATTTGAGGGACCCCAGGCATGTGCATGAAAGCTTAATAGAGCATTGACTTTGGAGGAAGAGAGTCTAAACTCTAGCAAACAAAATCCTCTTTTCTTTGAATTGAATGGATTAGGGGTGGGGTGAGGAAGGGCTCCTGATTCTTGCTAAGGTTCGGAAGCCAGGAATGGATGAGCATAGTTTTTGTTGTAACAGTTGAATGTTTTCATTCTTAAATGAGCATATTCAGTGTCTAAAAGACCCCGGATTTCCTCAGCTAAGCTCCCTGGCAATGAGTACCGTTTTGCATATCTCTTGGACATTAGAGAACCCGTATGTTCAGTAGGTGATTTCCTTATAGAGTGGATTTTTCTCCTGATTCTGTAGGTAGTTGGTTATTACTGCAGAGAAGACTAGGGGCCATTTCAAAGGTATTTTCCTGTTGTTCTGGACCCACTTTCCCATTGCACACAGGTTAAAGTCTGTTCTTTCTCATATCATTCTTGATTTAATGTTGTTAATTTCTGTATCAAATTAATTTCAGTATGCAGTTCGCATCACAGCTCTTTCTAGGGAGTGATGTCAGCAAGAACACCTCCATTTGTGCCCTTCGTACAGCATGTTTACACGGGTGAAATTAGATTTAAATAGATGTCAGATCATGACTCGAGGGAGAAAATGAGTCAGAAATATGCAGCAGGAGCCCAGGGGGTGTTGTTTCCGAAAGGAGAGTTACATTTGCCTTCATTAAATTAAATGGTGAGATTGGGCATTGATTTGCATGAAATGATAAAAATAATTTCTTCAATTACACATTCACCGAGCACTCTGTTATTTCAAGTCTTGTTAATATCATGGTGTAGAAATTTCTTTATCTCTGTCTGCTTTTTTTTTTTTTAATTTTATTATGTTACGTTAATCACCGTATCTCTGTCTGCTTTTATCTGGAGTCATTTCAGTGCCTTAGGTGACTCAGGGAAAGGGCAAAAAAAAAAAAAAAAAAAAAAAAAAGCAAAGGGCAGCTCAGCCTGAAGGCAGAAGTTCTTTAATTGATATGAATGCATACTGGGGAAGAAAAACAGCATGATAACCTAGGATTATATATATCTTGATTCATTTAAAAAAAAAGTGAAAATAATTTGACCTTTGGACAGCGACTTGAAAGCTGGAGAAGTTCCAGGGAAATACCAAACATTTCTTTTACCTCACAGCCCTTTGCTGTCCTTTTGATCTGCTTATGCTCATTAATTGTGTCCTATTATTAAAACTCAAAGAACTAAGGTCAAACCAGATTTGTTATAGGAAGCAGTGGAAATGGGGAGATGGCCAGAAGTAACTGTTACTTCCGAGTAAGTTAGGAACATTTTGGTCCTAAATGCTCTGTTCCTGACTGGCTTGGTCAATCCGTCCATGCCTCGTTCCACTGACATGACTGTAATCGTGGCATTTGAAAATGAGTTCGGGGCTGGGTTCCATAACTCTAGAGACCAACGGAGTTATCTTTAATTTCCTCTTCACATTTAAATTTGTACGTGGAAGTGATTACTTATACATTCTCATGAGGGGATTAATAAAAACTCTTAGAATGAAGAGCATACAGTGTCCCATTCAATTAAGTGGAATTGAGTGGGCGAATGAGGCCCAACCAAGTTAAATAAATTTTACAATTTCTTGAGATTTTTTTGTCCAGGAAGAGTGGTGGCTTTATAAAATCACTTACAGTATACAGCTTGTTTTAATAACAGTAAACATATAATCTATAGGGGTCGTGAGCATTTGGGTAAAAGGGAGAGATACTTTGAGCATTAGCTTAAATTGTAATTTCTTAGTTCTTACTCAAGCTCTTCAGATAGTGAGAATACATTAAGGAGAAACAGGGATTTGTCAGATGCAACATAGTGTTTTAATTATTGACTTAAAAATAAGCTTTCATTCTGGAGGCTGGAAATTTGATTACCAATTTTCATTTGGAGCCTGAAATTATTTTATATAGGGAGTATTTTCTGCCCTAGATTCTGTCTCTGGATTGCATCTTATTACTTCTGTCCATTTTTATGTGAAGCGTAATAAAATACGAACAAAGGCATTTCCTTTATGTGCACACACACTTACTTTTGCATTAAATATGCACTATCTGAATTAAGTATGCCATACTTTTAAATTAGTGTATTTTATTTTTATTTTTTTTATAATTTTTTTATTATGTTAGTCACCATACAGTACATCATTAGTTTTTGATGTAGTGTTCCGTGATTCATTGTTTGCATGTAACACCCAGTGCTCCATGCAGTACGTGCTCTCCTTAATACCCATCACTGGACTAACCCATTCCCCTACTGCCCTCCCCTCTAAAACCCTCAGTTTGATTCCCAGAGTCCATAGTCTCTCATGGTTAGTCTCCTGCTCTGATTTCCCCCGCTTCATTTTTCCCTTCCTTCTCCTAATATCCTCTGTGCTATTCCTTATGTTCCACAAATAAGTGAAACCATATGATAATTGACTTTCTCTGCTTGACTTATTTCACTTAGCATAGTCTCCTCCATTTTCATCCATGTTGATGCAAATGTTGAGTATTCATCCTTTCTGATGGCTGAGTAATATTCCATTGTATATATGGACCACATCTTCTTTATCCATTTGTCTGTTGAAGGGCATCTTGTCTCCTTCCACAGTTTGGCTATTGTGGACATTGCTGCTATGAACATTGGTATGCATGTGGCCCTTCTTTTCACTACATCTGTTATCTTTGGGGTAAATACCCAATAGTGCAATTGCTGGGTCATAGGGTAGCTCTATTTTTAATGTCTTGAGGAACCTCCATACTGTTTTCCAGAGTGGCTTGTACCAGCTTGCATTCCCATCAACAGTGTAAGAGGGTTCCCCTTTCTCCACATCCTCTCCACCATTTGTTGTTTCTTGTCTTGTCAATTTTTGCCATTCTAACTGGTGTAAGGTGGTATCTCAGTGTGGTTTTGATTTGAATTTCCCTGGTGGCTAATGATGTTGAACATTTTTTCATGTGTCTGTTAGCCATTTGTATGTCTTCTTTGGAGAAGTGTCTGTTCATGTCTTCTGCCCATTTTTTGACTGGATTATTTGTTTTTTGGTTGTTGAGTTTGAGAAGTTCTTTATAGATCTTGGATACCAGCCCTTTATCTGTAGTGTCATTTGCAAATATCTTCTCCCATTCTGTGGGTGCCTCTGTTTTGTTGACTGTTTCCTTTGCTGGCAGAAGCTTTTTATCTTGATGAAATCCCAAAAGTTCATTTTCGCTTTTGTTTCCCTTGCCTTTGGAGACGTGTTTTGAAAGAAGTTGCTGTGGCCGATATCGAAAAGGTTACTGCCTATGTTCTCCTCCTCTAGGATTTTGATGGATTCCTGTCTCACATTGAGGTCTTTCATCCATTTAGAGTTTATCTTTGTATATGGTGTAAGAGAATGGTCCAGTTTCATTCTTCTGCATGTAGCTGTCCAGTGTTCCCAGAACCACTTATTGAAGAGACTGTCTTTTTTCCATTGGCTATTTTCTCCTGATTTGTCGAAGATTAGTTGACCATAGAGTTGAGGGTCCATTTCTGGAGACTCTATTCTGTTCCATTGGTCTGTGTGTCTGTTTCTGTGCCAATACCATGCTGTCTTGGTGATCACAGCTTTGTAATATAGCATGAAGTCAGGCAATGTGATGCGCCCAGCTTTGTTTCTTTTTTTTTTTTTTCCAACATTCCCTTGGCGATTCGGGGTCTTTTCTGTTTCCATACAAATTTTAGGATTGTTTGTTCCAGCACTTTGAAAAATTCCATTGGTATTTTGATCAGGATGGTGTTGAAAGTATAGATTACAGCATAGACATTTTAACAATGTTTATTCTTCCGATCCATGAGCATGGAATGTTTTTCCATCTTTTTGTGTCTTCTTCAGTTTCTTTCATATGTGTTCTGTAGTTTCTACAGTGTAGATCCTTTACCTCTTTTGTTAGGTTTATTCCAAGGTATCTTACGGTTTTTGGTGCTATTGTAAATGGAATCAATTCCCTAATTTCTCTTTCTACAGTTACATTGTTAGTGTATAGGAAAGCAACTGATTTTCTGTGCATTGATTTTGTATCCTGCCACATTACTGAATTGCTGTATGAGTTCTAGTAATTTAAGTTAGTGAATTTTAAAATGGATAAATTAGGGGAATATTACTGGGAATTACTATTTGGTGTCTCTGTCTTGGACACCAGTATTAGGGGAATATTTTTTGAAAAGCATCATTTGTATGTTTTTTTTAAGATTTTATTTATTTTAGAAAGAGAGCGAGCGAGCTGGGGGAGGGGTGGAGAGAATTTCAAGCAGACTCCCTGCTGAGCATGGAGCCCGGCGCCAGTCTTGATCTCATGACTCTGAGATCATGACCTGAGCCAAAATCAAGTTGGATGCTTAACTGACTGAGCCACCCATGCACCCCCAAAAAAGCATCATTTGTATGTTAAAACAGGTTATGCTACATAGTTCATGGGTAGTTTTATTCATTCAGTAACAATTTGTGGGATGGCCATCATGTTCTGGGTGCTGGGGTTATAGTAGGATATAAAAAGATACAATGTTTCCTTTCCCAAGGAGTTTGCATTCTAGTGGGGATATGGGAAAACAAAAACATAAATGCTCTTATTTATAAATGCACACACATACATGTGCACCCACAGGTAATCTACAAGGTGATGATGAGCACTTTGGAAAAAAATAAAGGAGACAAAGGAATGGAAAAGGTCCATGTTTGTGTGTGTGTTTGAGGGAGGGAGAGGGGGAGAGGGAAGAGGAGTGATCAGCAGAGAGAGGTTGTTGTGTTTCTGTCTTATCAGGCATTACTATTGGCGTATACTTGCTCTGTCTTGCTACTTTCAAATGCAGGACAATTAAATTATTGTTTCTGACAATATCTGGAAATAAATGCTACATTTGCTTTCCAGAATGTGACTCAGCAGGCAGAAGCTGTGCCATATGTATGCATGACAGTATTTTTTGCCTCCTCGCCCCTTGTATGATATTATGGTGATTTAATGAGCTTTAGTTGTAAATAATTGATAAGGCATGAGGTGGGTTTGATACCACGAATTAAATGTCTCTCAGTCTGGCTTAGAAAGAGATGCATGGTTTACGTCTGTGTACACAATTGGATGACTAATATCCTTGCAGGATTTGTATGCCCTCAATCACCACCTAGGAGGAAGCTTATAAAACTGCCTTCTGTGCTGCTGAATGATCAAGGAGATAAAGTTATCATAGGAGGGCTTCTCTTCCACCCCCTTGCCTTTCATGGCCTATGTGTAAGGTTCAGCCTGGGTCTGGGAGCAGCATGGCTTTGCTCAGCAGTTTTGATGGAAGAGTAAGTACATTTCAAGAGCTATTTTCTATTCTGTGCCTCTTCTCCTTGAGAAAGGTTCACTCTTTTCCCCAAACTTAAACTCCCTGCTGATTGCAGAGAGCACAGCACTTTATTTCAGACTGCCCTCGTTAAGCAGCCTGACTTGGTCTGCAGCCACTCTCTCAAGGAAGGACTGGGCTGGAATGCACTGTTTTAAAAAAACATAGGCCTAGAAGGCCAAAGATTAAAAATATTCACTGGGTGGGAGGCGTCTGGGTGGCTGGGTGGGTGGGTGGCTCTCGGTGGCTCAGCTGGTTAAGCATCTGCCTTCAGCTCAGGTCAGGATCCCAGGGTCCTGGGATCTAGCCCCACATCGGGCTCCGTGCTCAGCGGGGAGCTGGCTTCTCCCTTTGCCCCTACCTCCTGCTTGTGTGCTCTCTCTCTCAAATAAATAAAATCTTAAAAAAATACCCACGGGAATTGGAGCCATTGGATTTCAGTAAAAATGAAAAAAAAAAACAACCAGTTGAAATGTTGGATATTCTTTAAGGTGAGTGAATTGAAAAGGAAACAATAGAATAAAAGCATCAACATTAAAAAAAGAAACCCTCCAGTTATTTTCTCAATGAAATTTTTTTTAAAAGCTTTTTAAAGATTTATTTATTTGAGAGACAGAGAGTGCGAGCAGGGGGAGGAGCAGAGGGAAAGGGACAAGTAGACTCCCCGCTGAGCATGGAGCACAGCACAGGGCTCAATCCCAAGACCTTGAGATCATGACCTGAGCCGAAACCAAGAGTCGGAAGCTTAACTGACTGAGCCACCCAGGTGCCCGTCTCAATGAAATTTAAGACCATTTTTTACTTATCCATGTTTCGTTTGTTCAGTGGATGTATAAGCAATATCTTTTAGGAAAAAAAGAAAAGAAAGAAAAGCTTCCTCTTCTTTTTAATTTCCAAATGCCTTTGTGGTTATATTCTGGTTGCAGTGAAAAGTAAAAGTAGCAACATCTGTTTTGCTGTTTTTCTGCTCTAGTCCTATTCACATGATTCTTTATGATAATGATTTGGAGTAGAAGGATACTGTTTTTAATCCACAATGATTCAATTACAGTTATTCAGATGTGTCATCTCAAAACATACCTGTTTTCTCTTGTACAGCAATTTGAATAGAAATATCACAGACTCAGCCCCTGAGTGAATACGTAATGCTTCTTTCAGTGCTGGGTAGGCATATACTTCTTGATTTCACTGTTGCTGTGAAGACACTCCTGACAGTTTGCTTTAGCAGCTGCCTGTAGCTCAGCTGCTCAGCCAAACACCCTCAGAGGCACAGAGAAGAGTGTTGCAGAAGCACAAATTCTACTGTGACAAATGTGTAAACGCAAACACTTATAATTCCACTCTGAAATAACCTTTGAACCCTGGACCTACTTTTCAGTCACTTCAACTCCTTTCCTTTAATACTTATTGAGGGACTAGTATGGTGTAGGCATTTTGATGTGTGCTGCGCTTAATGAATGAGAGCCAGCCCCTGTCTTTAAGGAACTCACGATCTAGTAAGATCTCCATACAACATTCAGTAAGAAGCAAATTTTTTTTTTTTAAATATTTTATTTATTTATTTGACAGAGAGAGACACAGAGAGGGAACACAAGCAGGGGGAGTGGGAGAGGAGAAGCAGGCTTCCTGCTGAGTGGAGAGCCCGATGTGGGGCTCGATCCCAGGACCCTGAGACCGTGACCTGAGCCGAAGGCAGACGCTTAACGACTGAGCCACCCAGGTGCCCCAGGAAGAAGCAAATGTTATCTGAGAGAGGCCAATCACAATCTTTTTACAAATTAAATCGTAGAAAACATCTCTTACCATTCTACCCTTTGAAGAAGATTAGCAAGGCAGGAATCTTTGTTGATCTTTGATTTTGAAGCAATAAGTTTGTTAGCCTATACGAGTTAATAACATAAGCTTTTCTTTCCACTAATTGGTTTGAATCTGCTATTCACTATCAACTGTAAATAGAAATTGTGTGGGGGTCATTTTCCTGTGAACCTAATTATTTTTCAGAGGACTTGTAGATGGAGCTTCAATATCTAGGGTCTGGTAATATATCAACACAGCTGAACTTAATTTGGTTGGTGCCATGTTGGTGGTAGGACTATCTTTAACTGCCCCATACAAATAATGGCACTTGTCACAAACTACCATTTATTATCTTTATTGGTGATCAGTCTCTTCTATTGATCATCTATTCAGTTTTCAGCCAGGACTGCATTATTCATTGCATCATTCAGTGACATGGATATGGGAATCTACACACAAATGCTTATTCTTTTGTATTTGCAAAAGATATAAATGAAGAAAAAAATGTCATGCACTTTACTGTAGGTGAAGGAGAGCAATGAGGTGCCTGCATTGACCACACTCTGGCTCACTCAGCAGGGTCAGAGGTCTCCCACTTGTATTATTTTGGTGACTCCCAAAAGATTGTTATCTGCTTGTACTTCAAGGAGGGGAAGAAAATATATCTTACTAAATCAGCACACCAACCGGAGTGATAGAAAACTACTTTGGAGCCTGTGAGTCGCACATCCTTGGCTCAGAGCCTTCTGTATTGGAAGCACCTTGACTTCAAATCACTCGACAGGGAAGAGTCCCTATTCTTGTAGCAGGAAGCTGAGCCTTGAAAAACAGCGATTTTCAAAAAAAGAACAGGGTGGTTGTGGGTACCTTTGACAATCTGATGCATGTTATACATTCCTAGAAAATTCACATACTTACCAACATGGAAGATTGTGCCTTTGGGGTTTCTGTGATGTTAATGTAGGTTTTCTCACCGAATTTTCGCTGTTATTTTCCCCCCATTTAAGCAGTTAGTGGTACGTGTGCTTTTTTCCCCCAAAGGGGAAGTTTGTGACTTCACAGAAAGCTTAAGTTTTGTACAAGATACTTCCCTTCCTGACTGTTATTCCCTAAAGACTAAATTCAAGGAAGTTGTTCTCTCTAGTGTCTTAGAAGGGAGAGATACAGATTGTCTCTGATAGAAAAAGAAGGGATTTTTCAACTTAAAAGACATTCAGGTGGAACAAATGGATTCCCATAGGCAAAAAAAACCCAAAACCAAAACCAAAAAAATCCAAAAAACTTTGACCCAAACCTCACACTTTATACAAAAACTAACTCCAAATGGATCATGGACAGAAATGTAAAACATAAAACTATAAAACTTTCAGAAAAAAAATAGGAAAAAAGTCTTTGAGATCATAGAGTTTTAAAACTTGAAATTAAAAGCACACCTTCATAAAAGGAAAACATTGATCAACTGGACATCATTAAAATGAGAAACTTCTGTAAATGTCCACATGAAGAGAATGAAAAGACAAGTTCTAGAGTGGCAGAACATATTTGTAGGTCATATGTCCTACAAAGGACTAGCACCTAAAAATATATAAAGAACTCTCAAAGCTCAACAATAAAAAAAAGGCAACCTAATTAGAAAAGGGACAAAAGACATGAACTGGTATTTCACAGAGAGGACATGAAGAGTGCGAGTAAGCACATGGGAAAATGCACAGCATCATTAGTCATTGTGGTAAAGGAAGACTGCAAGGAGTGATCAATACACACTAAACAGATTGACCAAGGCACACAAAAATACTGATAGCCAAATGCTGGCGAGGATGCTGAGAAACTGGATCACTCATAAATTGCTTGAAAAGTGGTACAGCTACTCTGGAAAGCATTTTGGCAGTTGCTTCAAAAACTCAACATACAGTACCATATAACCTAGCAGTTGCATCCCTGGGTGTTTATCCGGCAGAAATGCAAACTGTGTTAACACAAACACTTATACACAAGTATTTAGCATAAAGTAGCTTTTTTGTAATCTCCAAAAACTGGAATCAGCCCAGCTGTCCTTCAACTAGTGGATGATTGAGCAATCCATGGTACCACCATAGCATGGAATATTACTCAGCAACTAAAAGCAGTGCCCTGTTGATACAGCAACTTGGATGAATCTTTAGGCAATTTTGCTGAGTGAAAAATGTCATTCCCAGAATCGTACATACTATATGATTCCATTTCTATAATGTTTTTGAAATGGTAAAATCTTAGAAATGGAAGAGATGGTTGTCCAAAGTTAAGGAAGTAGGAGCAGGGGACAGAGGGAAGTGGGTGTAACTATAAAAGGGCATATGAGGAATCCTTGTGGTATAGGACCTTCCCACCATGAGGATTCAGGAACTAACATAATTGACAAAATGGTGTAGAATTTAATGCATACACACACACACAAATACAAGCAAAACTGGGTACATCTAATAAGATCAGGGGATTGTATCAAAGCCAATATCCTCGATGAAAGACTATTCTATATTTTACAAATATTATTATTAGGTTAAACTAAACAAAGGTTCAAGAACAAAATGTTCAAAAATACCGTTCTGTACTATTTCTTTCAACTGCATGTGAATCTATAGTTATCTTAAACTATTTTTCACCCATCTCCTCACCAACCTCCCTTCTGGAAACCACCAATTTGTTTTCTGGATTTAAGAGTCTGGTTTTTGGGGGCGCCTGGGTGGCTCAGTTGGTTAAGCAACTGCCTTCGGCTCAGGTCGTGATTCTGGAGTCTCAGGATCGAGTCCCACATTGGGCTCCCTGCTCAGCGGGGAGTCTGCCTCTCCCTCTGACCCTCCCCCTCTCATGCTGTCTGTCTCCCATTCACTCTCTCAGATAAATAAATAAAATCTTTAAAAAAAAAAAAAAAGTCTGGTTTTGTTGTTGTTGTTGATTTGTCTCTTTTTCCTTTGTTCATTTGTTTCTTAAAGTCTACACATGGGTGAAATCATACGGTATTTGTCATTCTCTGAATTAATACACATAGCGTTATATCCTGTAGGTCCATCCATTTTGTTGCATATGGCAAGATTTCATTCTTCTTCTATGGCTGAGTAATATTCCTTTGTGTGTGTATATATATATATATGTTTATATATCACATCTTCTTTATCCATTCATGTATCAATGGACACTTGGGCTGCTTCAATATCTTGGTTATCATAAATAATTCTGCAATAAACATAGGGGTGCATATATAATTTCAAATTATGTTTTGGAGTTTTTTGGGTAAATATCCAGGAGTGGAATTACTGGATCACGTGATAATTTTATTTTTAACTGTTTGAGGAACCTTCGTACTGTTTTTCACAGTGGCTGCACCAGTTTGCATTCCCACCAACAGTGCATGGGGGTTACTTTTTCTCTGAATCCTTGCCAACACTTGTCATTTCTTAACCTTTTTTGGTTGTAGCCGTTCTGACAGGTGTAAGGTGATATCTTATTGTGGTTTTGATTTGCATTTCCCTGACGATTAGTGATGTTGAGCATCTTTTTATGTGTCTGTTGGCCATGCATAGGTCATCTTTGGAAAAATGTCTATTCAGGTCCTCTGCCTCTTTTTTTAATTAGATTGTTTTTTTGGTGTTAAGTTATACAAGTTCTTTATATATTTTAGACATTAACCCTCATCAGATATATCGTTTGCAAATATCTTTTCCCACTTAGAAGGCTGCCTTGTCATTTGTTGATGATTCCTTTCACCATGCTAACCGTTTTAATTTTGATGTAATCCAAATAGTTTAATTTTGCTTTGGTTTCCCTTGCCTCAGGAGACCTATCTAGAAAAAATGTTTCTATGGTTGGTGTCATAGAAATTGCTGCCTATGTTTTCTTGTAGGATTTTTATGGTTTCAATTCTCACTTTTATGTCTTTACTCCATTTTGAGTTTATTTTTGTGTATGGTGTAAGGAAGTGGTTCAGTTCCATTCTTTTGCATGTTGTTGTCCAGTTTTCTTAAGACCATTTGTTGAAGAGACTGTCTTTTTCCCATTAGGCATTCTTTCCTGCTTTGTCAAATATTAAGTGATCATATAATTGTGGGTTCATTTCTATGGTTTCTATTCTGTTTCATTGATCTATGTGTTTGTTTTTGTGCCAGTACTATTTTGATTACTACAGCTTTGCAATATAATTTGAAATCCGGGATTGTGATACCTCCAGATTTATTTTTTTTCAAGATTTCTTTGGCTATGTGGGGTCTTTGTGGTTCCATACAAATTTGGGGATTGTTTGTTCTAGTTCTGTGAAAAATGCTATTGGTATTTTGATAGGGATTGCATTGAATCTGTAGATTGCTTTAAGTAGTATGGATAGTTTAACAATATTGGTTCTCCCAGTCCATGAGCATGGAATATCTTTCCATTTGTTTATGTTATCTTCACTTTCTTTCATCAGTGTTTTATAGTTTTCAGAATATAAATCTTTCACCTCTTTGGTATTTTATTCTTTTGGGTATAATTATAAATGGATTGTTTTCTTAATTTCCCATTCTGCTACTTCATTATTAGTGTATAGAAATGCCAGAGATTTCTGTATATTAACTTTGTGTCTGGATGACTTTACTGGATTCATTGATCAGTTCTAGTAGTTTTCCTGATGGAATCTTTAGAACTTTCTATATATAGTATCATGTCATCTGCAAATACTGTAAGTTTTACTTCTTTCTTACCAATTTGGATACCTTTTATTTCTTTTTCTTGACTGATTGCTGCACCTAGGGCTTCCGGTTGAATTATGTTGAATTAAAGTGGTAAGAGTATGCATCCTTGTCTTGTTCTTTTTTTTTTTTTTAAAGATTTTATTTATTTATTTGACACAGAGAGAGATACAGAGCACAAGCAGGGGGAGCGGCAGGCAGAGGGAGAGGGAGAAGCAGGCTCTCCGCTGAGCAAGGAGCCTGATGTGGGGCTCGATCCCAGGACCCTGGGATCATGACCTGAGCTGATGGCAGCCGCTTAACCGACTGAGCCATGCAGGCGCCCCTTGTTCTTGATGTTAGAGAAAAAGGTCTTAGTTTTTCACCATTGAGGATGATGTTAGCTGTGGGTTTTTTACATATGGTTTTTATTATGTTGAGGCATGTTCCCTCTACCTACCTTGTTGAGAGTTTTTATCATGAATGGATGTTGTACTTTGTCACATGCTTTTTCTGTATCAGTTGAGGTGACCATATGGTTTTTGCCCTTTCACTTGTTAGTGTGATGGATCATGTTGATTGATTCATAAATATTGAACCACCCTTGCATCCCTGGAATAAATCCCACCTGATCATGGTGAATGAATTTTTTAACATGTTATTGGATGTGATTTGCTAGTATTCTGTTGAGGACTTTTGCATCTCTGTTCATCATGGATATTGGCCTGCAGTTCTCTTTCTTTCTTTTTTTTTCTTTGTACTGTCTTTGTCTTGTTTTGGTAGGAGGGTAATGCTGGCCTTATAGAATGAATTTGGAAGCTTTCCTGTTCTTCTCTTTTTTGGAATAGTTTGAGAAGAATAGGTATCAGCTCTCCTTTAAATGTTCGGTAGAATTTACCTGTGAAGCCAGTCTGGTCTTAGACTTTCATTGGTTCAGAGTTTTTTGATTACTGATTCAGTTTTGTTACTGGTATTCGGTATGTTCAAATTTTCTATTTCTTCCTTATTCAGTTTTGGAGGGTTGTATGTTTCTAGGAATTTATCCATTTCTTCTGGGTTGTCCAATTTGTTGTCATATAGTTTTTCATATGTTCTTATAACCTTTTGTATTTTTGTGGTGTTGGTTTAAAACAACTTTTAAAACATTTGCAGAGAGGGCGCATTTTTCTGGGTTCTATTTTTAGGATGACCAACTGTCTACTACCTGATTGCTTTCTACTCCCCATTTCATCTCAACTTAGAAGATGGCAAAAAGTCAGAGGCGAGTGGCTGTAAACTTTTTTTACTTTAGCAGAATGTCCTATGCCTCTCAAGTGAGTGGAAAGCAGCAGCCCTTAGCCAGGAAAGGAGCATATAGATGAAAACCGTGTGCATAGGAGATCTAACAAGCGAACTGGTCTTATCCAGTGTTTAGAGTTACTTCAGTACCCTAGCAAGAATAATTAGTGCTTGAATTCCCCACTAGCCTGGTGGACTCAAAGTAGAAAATAATTATATTGTAAAGATAATTTTATTTATTTATTTTTAAAGATTTTATTTCTTTATTTTTAGAGAGAGAATGAGGGGAGGAGCAGAGGGGGAGGGAGAGGAACAGGCAGACTCTGTGCTGGGCTGAGAGACCAAAGTGGGGTATGATCTCAGGACCCTGAGCTCATGACCTGAGCTGGAACCAAGAGTTGGATGCCCAACCAACTGAGCCACCCACACACCCCTTAAAGATAATTCTAAAAAGTGATATTGGTAATAATAGTAAATAGGTTATTTCAAATCAGTGTCCCCCTGAGAAAAGCTAGAAAAGGTAAACCACCCCCTAAAATCTGTTTGAAGATAATGGAGAGCAGAAAAAGCAGTGAAAATGTGTGGGGTCAATGTCCCAAAATCCAAGGAGACCAGAGAATTGAGTTAAGCATTTGGAGCAGCCTTTTCTCTCTAGGGGGTTGCAGTGGCTGAGGAGCAGGGCTGTTGGAAGAATCAGAGTGGAAGCAGATCAAAGCTGATACAGGACCCCCCAGAGGAGAGGCACTTTCCAAACTATAGGTATAACTTCAAGAGCTATCCCCTTGAAGCAGTGGTGAACCGGAAATAGACCAGCCCTCACAAGTATTCAGACTGGGCCTTAAAGAATACTAGTTGCTGTTTAGATTAGGATGATGTGAGATTGCTGGTGACCTTAGACCACTGTACCTGACAGAAGCAAAAAAGTGTATCTTTTGGGAGAAAATAAGACCTAGAACTCAAATGATCTCTATAATTTTATATATACAATGTCTGATCATTAAAATTAAATGAACTCTTCTGTTTCAACCCCAATTGGTATATGACAGTGAAATTCTGACATGAACTACCCAAAGTTACCAGACTGTACAAGTTAAGGGCTTAGTTCTTTACAAAACTGCCCTTATCTCAGACTCTAGATACAATTTGGGGGTGGGATCCTTAGTCCATCTGTGCTTCTAACCAACTGGCTACAAATCTGGGGGTGCCCCCAATCTCTTTAGATTCAGGAACTCAGGACAGTGCTATAATTATGATTCTAGTTTTATTATAAAGCATACAAATGAGACCACCCAGATGAAGAGATACATAAGGTGAGTTCTGGGAGGGCCTGAATGCAGAGCTTCTCTGCCCTCTCCCTGTGGACCAGGATATCTTAAATCGCTGTGTCTGCCATTCAGGGAATCCAGTTGGGCTTTGGTTCCACAGTGTTTTTATTGCAGTTTTATTATGTAGGAATGATTGATTAAATATTTAACTGCATGGCTGAATTCAGTCTCCAGCACCTTTCACTCCCCAGAGGTCAGGCTGGATCAAACTTCCAGCCTTCTAGTCATCATTGGTCTTTCCAGCATGGCAGACCCCCATGTTGAAGCTATCTAGGGCTGCTGTGAATGAACTCATTAGCCTAAATTGAGTTGTGATCCAGGGCGCTCCTGAATAACAAAGCCACTTCTTTCACGTGGGAACTTGCAAGGGTTTAGAGTCTCCATCCCAGGAACCAGGGACATAGGTCAGCCAATTTGTTTGTCATACAACACAGGCATATAAGATAGGAGTTGACCAAGGAGATAGAAGAAGGCACATGGGTCATGGATTCACAGATAATAGAATTATCACAAATAGAATTTAAAATACTTATGATTATTATGACCTAAGAGTTAGAAGATGAAATTTGGTAGAGAATTGAAAGCTATAAAAAGGGATCATGTAGGCATTCCTAAACTGAAACTGAAGATTAAAATAACTGATATTAGAAACTCAATAAATTTAGCATCAGCTTAGAAGTAGCTGAAAAGAGAATTAGTGAACTGGAGATTAGGTCAGAAGAATTCAGACTGAAATACTGATGGTTAAGAGATTGGGTGGGAAATATAGGGGTGCCTGGGCGGCTCAGTTGGTTGGGTGACTGCCTTCGGCTCAGGTCATGACCCTGGAGTCCCAGGATTGAGTCCCACATCGGGCTCCCTGCTCAACAGGGAGTTGGCTTCTCCCTCTGACCCTCTCCCCTCTCATGCTCTCTCTCTCTCATTCTCTCTCTTTCAAATAAATAAATTTTTTAAAAAAAAGAGAGATTGGGAAATATAGAAGAGAAAGTAAGAAAATATGTAGGGAATGGTGAATGTTCTATCATATATGTAATTAGAGTCCCCAAATAAAAAGATGAAGAAGGGAGGTGAGCAGCAGGGGAAGGAGAGAAGGAGAGAGAGCAACAACAAGAAAGCTTGCAAATACACTAGGACACAGGCAATATTTAATACAACTGCTTAAGGATTCTGCACAACTGACTAGGTATATTAAGTCACAGAGTTAAGAAGGACTGAATCCTAAGTAAGATGGATAGAAAGAATACTTAAAATCATGAGAGTAAAACTACTGAAAAGTAAACACAAAATGAAACACTTAAAAACATAGCAAAGAAGGTATAGTACCTTAAAAGTGACAACAGTAAGATTTACATCTCCCTTTGTCTAAGAAACAATCGGAGACATGAGATATAATCTTCAAAGTGCTTAAAGAAAATAACTGCCAACCTGACGACCATTTTATCTACTGAAATGACAATTTTTTAAAGATTTTATTTATTTGAGAGAGATTATGAGCAGGGACGGGAGGGGCAGAGGGAGAAGCAGATTCCTTGTTGAGTAGGGAGCCCAGCGTGGGGCTCAATCCCAGGACCTTGGGATCATGACCTGAGCCAAAGGCAGATGTTTAACTGACTGAGCCACTCAGGTGCCCCCTAAAATGACAATTTTTTAAAGCAAAGCTAAGGGAGTTTATTACCAGCAGACCTACAGCAAAGGAAATATTAAAGGGTGTTCTTCAAGTAGAAGAAAATTATCTCAGATATAATTTTGGAGATACAGAAAGGGGAGAAAAGAGCAGAAGGAAGGCAAATATGAGGAAAACTTGCAAAGACTGTTAAGTAAATGATGATGATGATGGCAGTTGTAAAGCTTCGTTTTAAAAACTATAGAAAAAAACTATAGAGAACAAAATTTATTATAATAGCACACGAGGAGAATAAGTTGAACTAAATGACAGTTCTTGTGTTGTCTGAGAAGTGGTAAAATTAGTAATTAAGTCATATTTTAATAACCAAGCACACATATTGTATTCTTTATAGTAATCAGGGAAAATACAGTAAAAGGATGTAAAATATTAAGAGGGAAACAGAAATATAATGAAAAAATACTTAATTCAAAAAAAAGGAAGAAAGTTTAGATGGAGTAGGACAAATAGAGAGTAGAAGATTGAATTGAGGTGGCCCCCAAGATTCCTGCCCCCTACTCTATAAGCTCTGTATAATTCCCTTCTTTTTTTGTGTGATGGGACTATGAGTATGGTGGATTTTACTCCCATGATTAGGTAACATTATATAACAAAGCTGGAAAGATGTTGCAAATGTAATTAAGTTTCCCAGTCTGCTGACCTTGAGTTAAAGGGGAGATTTTCCTCGGTGGGCCTGACCTAACCAGGTGAGCCATTAATGGAAGGGACTGAGCCTGCTGAAGTCAGAGATTCAAAGTGTGAAAAAGATTCTTCTGCCAGCCTTGAAGAAGTAAGTTGCCATGTTGTGAGAGGGTCTGTGGAGGGCTCCATGGGGCCAGGATCTGAGGGCAACCTTTAGTTGTTGAAAGAGGTCCCCACCTGATAGCTGGCAAGAAAACAAGGCCCATACGGCTGCAAGCAAATGACTTCTACCAACCACCAGTGAGCTTAAGAGAATACCCTGAGCTCCAGGCAAGAACGCAGCCCCAACCAACATTTTGATTTCAGCCTGTGAGACCCTGAGCAGGAAACCCAGGTCTGCCACATCCAGACTTCTAAGATACAGGCTACAGGATGATAAATGGGTATTGTTTGGAACTGATAAGTCAGTGGTAAGTTGTTACACAATAATAGAAAACTAACAATTCCTGAGTGATACCACTTTAGGAGTGAGGATAACAAAAGCAAAGAAACAAGTAGATATTGAAAATGCTCGGGGTGCCTAGGTGGCTCAGTCAGTTAGGTGTCTGCCTTCGGCTCAGGTCATGATTCCAGGGTCCTGGGATTGAGCCCCATGTTGGGCTCCCTGCACAGCAGGGAGTCTGCTTCTCCCTTTCCCTCCGCCCACCCTCCCCACACTTGTGCGCTCTCTCTCTTTCAAATAAAAAAAAAAAAAATCTCTTTTTAAAAAAAGAGTTGTCTATATCCTATTGGTTCTTTTTCTCTGAAGAACCCTGACTAATACAGTTATGAAAAACTCCAGACCTCAGCTTTCATCTAGCTGGTTCTGAGATTAAAATTACCAGTAATGTGGGCAGGATCTTTTAGACCAGGGTTTGCAAACTGTGGTGTGTGGGTTAAATCCAGCCCACTGCCTGTTTTTCTAAATAAAGTTTTATTGGAACATAGACATGAACATTTCCTTACATATTGTCCATTAATATGCTTTCAGAGTTAAGTAGTATTAAAAAAACACATACGGCCCATTCAACCTAAAGTATTTACAGAAGAGTTTGCCAGATCCACTCCTTTTCATAGTGGCAGTGAAAGTCCTGGCTGGGCTGTCAGCCCCAACAGTCCTGGAGACATGGGGCAGTCCTGTGCTGAGAGCCAAAGTTAGGGTGCCTTCAGAAGTAGATCTTTGCAAGAGGGAGAAGGTGGCTAGGAAAAAAAAAAAGTATCCTTTTAACCTATGTAATGTGTATATTCTTTTCAGAACTTGAGTTTTCTCTAGTTTCCTGCAATAGATGCCAAAAAAAGTCATATTGATTTGAATGTGAATTTCGAGACCCCAAAGATACAAAATGAAGAATCACTTTATTTGATACATAGAACTACTGGAAGCAAAAGGAGTATGTAGATCATGGCTGAAAAGGAATGCTAGAACCACATGATTGTACGATAGAAGAATCTAGCAAGGAGTTCGTCTGAATTATGGCCTTATTTCTTTCTTGTGTACTGAACGATTTTAGACTTTAGGACTTACTATACCTTTGTGTATAAACAAGTATATGATACTATGGTCAGTTCAATTCAACAAACAGTATTGAGTCTTTAACCCTGTATTTGGAAAGATTGAATGTGGCACCATCCTCCTCCTCCTCCTCTTCCTCCACACCCTCAGAGCCCCATTTGCTGTGTAAGAACTCTTCCAAGAGGTCTCCGTGGGTTATATCTTCCATTTCTTCCTCACGGTAACCCAGTGACCATTAGCTTCGTTTTGTGTGTGAAAACAATGAGGCATGGAGAAATTCAGTGACTTTGCGTAAGTTCATATAAAGAAGTGACATGTTCAGAAAGCTAGTCCCAATCAAGTATGAGAGGGATTTGTCCCCTTCTCGGTGCCTTGTCATAGATGTGAGCTAAGAATTGTGATGCTGTCTAATGAAAGTCCTCTGTGGCAGACTCACAAAGTGAAAAAAAGTAGCTTCCTCCAGGGTGAAGGGTTCTCTTGACTGTGTTGAATCTTTTATTAATCATGTTTTATGGTTCTGTGTGAAAGTCCACTAATTGGAATTGTGTGTCTTATAAAATTCTTATAAATATATACCAATAGATGCCAAACGGTCTCTGAAAAGCTCCTAAGGACGGTGCTCTTATTACTATGCTAATGCTCGTTTTTTCTGGGCCTCAGATTCTGAAGATGATCTATCCTGGCTGTCAAAATGCCTGCTTTTTATTGAAAAATAAGTGGTTCGACAATTGAGATTAGACTTAAATTGTATTTTATAAACCGAAAATGCAAAAGTAGCTCACTACTTTTATTTCAGTGGACAACATTATAATACTTATGAGAAGTGGAGTTGATGACATAATAGGAAGAATTTGTATTTATTAAAAGAATAACCTGGAAGGGCCTCTTCAGGCCATTTAATGTGATCAGCCTGAAATAGGAGCTCCTTAATGAAGCATATTATATGGGGAGATAATGTATTATGTAGGCATAACTTACAGCCCGAAGCCTGGAAGTTTTCAAAGTATTGTTGAATAAGGCACACACTGATGGTTATTAGGTGCGTGTGTTTAAAAAAAAAAAATTGTAGTCAGTGAAATTACAGTGACTTTGAGTTTTTCTGATTTATGAGGTGGAAGATTCTTTAGGAAAAAAAAAATTCTGCTACAAATGATATCAATGGCCAGTTATCTTAACACAGCTTTTTCTTATTAGCGGTAACATTGTTGTGGTTCATTGCAAAAACAGTCTTTGAGTGAACAGAGAGCTGCATAGTACCTTGTGTTTCATACCCAGTTGACCTTCCCTTAAATTTTGACGTCATTGCCACTGTTTGCACTGAAATTTCCTGGGATGCTGACCTCCAAAGGTGCTATTGCTCTGGGTCTGCTCAATTTGTTAGAGAATCTTTCTCTCTTAGTCTTCCTGTTGACACGAGCACTTGCTATGATGATGCTCATTTAGTTGTATGGGTTTAAATAGGGTCTCTAATACCATTTGGTAAATTTGTGGGTCTTTAAAACAATTGTTTTCCTGGATTTTGATTGGATACTTGAGACACCTTGCAAGGAAAAGGGATGATCCCTTCAGAGAACAGGTGTATCTGTCCAGGTGGACCGATTTCTAAATAAGTTTAAATGTCCTTAGTGTCATTTATGATGGACTGATGCTTACTGTATTTAGGATCTTGATATTGGGAGGCCAATTTTCAGTCAGAAATCGCCTATGAATACTTGATTAGAGAACTAATAACATGCCATGTATTTATAGGGGGAGACTGTATAATAGGAAAGATTTCCCCAGTTGGCAACGAAGAATTGTTAAGTCATCAGATTTTCTGCACTGCCAGTGAAACACTTAAGAAAATACAAAGAAATAATTAAAGGCAGGAAGTCCCTTCAGGAGGCAAATATTCGGGAAGCCAACCAGATAAAGCTAAAAATATTTCAGGTAGGAAGGAGGATCCAGCTTTCCTTTTGACATTATATTGGTGTTTTAAATATTAGTTTCCCCCTAAGTTAACATATCATTAGATTTCTATGTATATAAAAAATGAAAGATCATTGTTAAATTCAACTAATAAAGAAAAAGTAATAAAAAGTATGTATATCGTATATACATAAGGTATATGAATATTACATAAACATTATTCATGCTATTTGTATCTTAGAGTCCATTTAATTCTCAAGCTTAGCTCCTACATAACTTTTATTATGTAATTAGTATTACTAGCTTGGTGTTCATTATTTAGCAGCTTTCTCCATGTTCATACAGAGAATATTTCTGCATGTATACACACATATATACCGTAGATGTATTTATATTGTACACAAAATGTGTATCATTTACAGTCTTGCACTTTACTTACCTTAATAATACGTCATAGAATCCCTTCTTTTTATTTTCTGTTGGTTTATTTTGTTCTCTGTTTAATCTCTTCAGACAACTCTTGAGTTTTGTTTTCATTACTTTAATAATTAAGGGATTTCTGGCCTAAATTTTTCAAAGTTTACCTGTGAATCCTGGATTTGTTATGAAGTGTTCTTGTCCTCATTACATTCTAGATAGGGTGTGATTTCTATTTCCTCTTTGACCCATGAATTATTTACAAGAGTTCCTGTGTTTTCCAAGTTGTTAAGTTATGAAAAATCTTTTTAGTATTTATTTGCAAGTGCTATTGGTTATAATTAGAAAATATGATGAGTAAAAATAGCTTTAGTTTCAAAAAATCTGATAAAATTTTCTTTATGGCCACATACAAGATCTTTATGAGAGGTCTGATTGATTTAAAAATCTCTCTATGTATCTATCTATATATGTATACACGCACATATACCTCTATATTTTGTCATTTATTTTTAAGTATATACCCAGAGATTCTAATTTAATATGTCTGAGAATTGTCTGTGCATTGGAGTTTTTAAAGCTTTCCAGATGATTCTAATATACAACCAAGGCTAAGAATCACTGCCCTAATAAAACAACGATTCTAGCCCAGCGGTTCTCAGAATATGGACCAGTTGCACCAAGGTCACCTGGGAACTTCTTAGGAATACAAATTCTTGTGCCTTACTCTAGATCTACTGAATTGGGAACTTGGGGACCCAGCAATATGTATTTTAAAAAGCCTGCAAGATAATTCTCCTGCTCACTAAAGACTGAGAGCCACTGATCTATACCAGGGGCTCCACAGTGGGGTTGGTTTTGTCCCCAAGAAGACATTTGGTAACATCTGGGAACAGTTTTGGTTATCAGAACTGGGGGGTGGTGGTGGAGGAGACAGCTACTGCTGACATTTGGTTGGTCGGGGCCAGGGATTGGGGCACTGGGCAGTCACCCACAGAAGAATTATCTGCCCCCCAAATATCAGTAGTGCTGCTGTATAGAAATTGATCTGAACCATGATTTCCAAACATGACTTTCTCATGACCACCAGTTGGAGAGCTTTTAAAAATCCTGACTCCAGATGCAGTTTAATTGGTCATTGTTAGGGCATGTCATCACGTTTTAAAAAGCTATCCACGTAATTACATCTGCAGCGTGATTGAAAACCACCACTATGGCATTGCTCATCGGTACACGTAAAACTCTTATAATGGATGGATCAAAGTGATTCTGAAACTACCATTCAATTTTAATATAAAAAGAGAGAAGTAGTCATTATTACCTTCAGATGTGTTGTAGCAGGGAGTATAAAACACTAGATCTAGAAATCTAACTACCGTGTTAGAGGTACATGTTAAAAACCACTGTGAGGATGTCATTGGTAAAATCCAGAATGTAGAAACTCTAAGACAAATGATAGACATTTTTATCAAGAAATAGTGCCAACAAGGAAAAAAGAAGGGAGAGCTGTTCTTAAGAGAAATTTAAGATACTTAGCCAATTTGTGCATCTTGTTTGGATCTTGGTTTGAAAGAGCAACAGAAAAACAAAACATTTCTGAGAAGATGGAAACTTTGAACATAAAATATGATATTTCATAAAAGTGAATTTTATGTGTGTGTATTTTCTTTCTTGGAGTGGATGTGGAGGGGTAACTAGAGGTTATAGGTAAAACAAGATTGGCCCTGTATTGATCGTTGTTGACACTGTGTGCTGGGTATATGGAGATTTATTATAATAATCTCTATACTTTTGTGTATTTGAAAAATTCCATAATAAGAACAATGAGAAGGAATATCTAAGTATATGAGAGGAAAAGCAGGTGAGAGAGAATGGTGTTAGAAAAACTGTCAAGACAGTAGGTATTTACACAGTGTAAAAAATAAAAACAAAACCAACAACAGTCCATTGGATTTGGGACATGAATGTCATTTGATGGCCTTAGCAAATCTGTTTCATTGGAGAAGTGGGTCTGAAAGCAAGATTGGAAAGCACAGAGAAGTGAGAGGGTGATCATGAGGCAGATTAAGGGGATGAGCAGGAGAGGAGAATATGGTCAAGTGTGTTATGTTTGAGATAGAATAGGGTTATGTGTGTTTGAATGATGAAAGAGATCCAGTAGAGACAGAGACCATGAGTCTCAGGGAGGAAACAGGTAGTATGTGTAAGCATTGGTTTCCTTAAAACCATCTCAACGGGTTGGCACAGAGTTTAATTTGGGTAATGTATATAAATTACTTAGCGTTACTTCTGCCGTATTAACAAATTATTGTAATGAGAGCTTTGGAATTTGCGTATGTGTGATGCTCATTCTAAGTTACTTCTCGTGTGTGTGACTTTTTTGTTGATGTTTATATTTTTGGTGATCCTTATACTTTTCTTTTATCCTTTTGCAGGTTGTTATAATAAAGCACTAAACTTAGTTACGTTCTTGTGTTTCTTTACAATGTTTTATATATCTAGCACAGAATTTAGAACCACAAATAATTATATGTGTGTATTGAAATAATAAGATATTAAACTATATGTAAACTCATAGCTGAGTACTTTTATGGACATAAGTTAAATAAGTAAAGTGAATTAATTTACTGGGAGAGACGGAGGGAGGGAGAGTCGGACAGGGGAGAGGCAAAGGGAATGAATGGGAGTGGAGGGAGAAAATGATGAGAGAATATGATTGTTTATTCAGGGCAAATTTACATTGATCACTGTTGCTGTTATTTCTGTTATTTTTATTTCCAGCTATACTGTCTCATGCCAAAAAGTATAACTTTATCTAAAGGCTTTCCATTTGCTTTTCTCTTGTAATTGACTTGAGAAAACAGAGTCCAAGAATGACACATGTTAAAGTTGGGCTTTTTTTCTTTTTCTTTTTTTAACCAGAACTGTTCACTATGAAGGTGGTGCTGTATCTGTTCATGCACGTTCCCTATGGAGACTAGAGACACTAAGAGTTGCGTAAGTAGAATTTGTAAATACAGCTGAGTGCTTCACGTGTAGTAAATACTTCCAGTGCTGTGGACTTGAGCTTTTATGTGAAAGCTCACACTAAGAACTACAGCAAACAAGCAAATGAAACACTGAGAAAGTGGTGGAGTGTTTCTTCTTGCCCTTCTGCCTACCTTTATTTCTCTTTCTTTAGCCTAAATTCACTACGCGGTATCCAGTAATTCTATATGATCTGCTCCTGTCTTTAGCCTGATTTGTTTTGGTAACATCCTCTCATCCCCGTCTGTGCATCTCCTATCAGAAGGTGCTCCTAGGACAGAGTGGTGGAAGGTTTGGAAAGAGGACGAATGGTTTGCAAGCCTGTTACACATTTCAGGCCTGACATTGTCTGGGTTTAACAGTCTAAAGGCCCATGTAAAACAGGAAGCTTGAACATGAACGAGAGTGCAAGGGTCGTTACTGACAGCCATTATCCTTATTTACAAACACCTTGTTGATAGCTGAGTAAGAAATCTGGATTGCAATACAAAGTCACTGTGTATATACAAACATATATATATTCATATTCTTTTTTTTTTTCCTTTTTGGTGGCTTGAAAAAGTTCAGAGGTTGACTTTTAGTTCCTATAGATAATGCAATGATGATAAAGGTGTCCTTTTGAGTTATTTTAAGTAGAATTAAAATATTAGTCAGATTTTTTTTGTTGGTTGGAAGGCTCGTTCCTTTGCCTACAAAGCAATAAGTTTTCAGTGTATTTGTTCCCAATTACATTACACTTTTAGGAAATTATTGATTTAAGGTTATAGTTTCCATGAATGGCTGTAGGGAACTATCTTGTATAGAATAGCTAGCTTTGTAAGGCCTACTATTTTGAGATTAATGCTTATCTAAGGATGATTAAAATAGTTTAGGGGTCTTCAGTTGTTTTGGCTTAGATATACCATACATTAGTTTTGAAAAAATTTGAAAGGTGCATCCTTGAACATTGTAAGGTTGGAAATATACATTTTTCATTAAATTTTTTTTTTCATTTTCAGTTTAAATAGATGCATAGAATATAACTTATGGTGTATTAGAGGTAGTGATATTTTAAAATGAAATGAGCATACCACTCTTTTAAAAGTATCTCATTGACTCTAAATACTGCTATGATTTAATACCCATCTTTGTTTATTTAAAAATACTTGAACATAGTCTTCCTTAAGAGTAGAAATTATTTTTTAATTTTATTTTATTATGTTAGTTTATATACTCTCTTTCTCATTGTCATGGTATTTGTTACTCTGCCATGACAGAGTTCTTTATCCCAAATGATTTTTTTTTATGATTGAAAGACTTTTTTTGCTCACTCTAGCATATACCTATGCAACAAAAATATGTATGTAAAATATTTTTATATTTCTAATGATAGTAAGTCTGTAACTTTAAAAAGTTCTTCTATATTAAGCCCATTAATTATTAATTAGCTGATAATAAATTCTTCCATATAAATACATAGTTGATGAAATCACCTAAATATTAAAACTTTTGGTAAACATTGAAATTTAAAAGTAAAATTTTACTAGAAATGCATCATTGAAGTTGGAAAAAGAAGTGGCGGCCTCATAAAGCAAAGGAAGGAGATCTCAAAGCTTTCATGTGCTTCATAAATGATTCAGAGAATTGAGGGAAAGAAAGGGATTTTAAAGACCTACATGTATTTCCTTTACCTTGTGTTTTATAAAAATGACAGCTTAGTTAGAGAAGTGAAATAGTCAATAAAAGTGAAGTTTAGACAGCTGTTGCTGCCATTAGAAAACAGACTCCAGATGTGTTTTCAAATTTATAGATATCCCTCCCCTTCATGATTGTGTGCTTAGAGAAATGGGTTTGTTTGTTTGTTTGTTTTCAGCAAAGGAGGCCCTAAATCTGTCTCATTTTGTAGATTAAAAGACCGGAAGGATGCAAACTCCTGAAAACCAGGCAGGGCTTCCTTTTTATTGTCAACGTTGTTTTTGATGAACTGTAATAACATAAATCCAGATTGTCCTGCGCATCCTTCCATTATGTGGTCTTGATTCTTCTTCTCTACTGTTGCCTAATGTTTGAAGTTTGACATGGGAAGTGTGGGGTCTGTTTTAACTTGAATGGGGGTGACAGAGAATATAGAAAGAGCCTGATCTCCAGGTCAGCCAGAGGTGAAAGTGGGCATGTCTGCTGATTGCCTCAGAATCCAAATGACAACAAGAAAAAAGGAACTGACAACAACAGCAGAGCAGGTAGTTTTTCAACCATTTAAAAAATGAAAGAGAGATGTTTCTGTTGGACTCTGTGACCTTGATTTATACCATTTCGTCTTCCTGTCTATGGCAGAAAAGCAGGAGGTTCACTTGTAATGAATGTAATTATGTTAAGTGTTTTTTCAGGTTCAAGTTCTATTGAATTTTTGAACTACTTTGATTTCATTGTAAATGTACACATTAGATTGCATTGAGTTTATATGCCTTCTTATATGCATTGGTCATGTAAATACTCATTTTTTCTTTGTACTTAGAAAATGATAGTCAAAGGTTCTTTTTATGTTTATAACAGAATTTTATACCCGAAGGTCAATATTTATACTATAATATTTGGGATATTCTTTTTTATTTCCTCCAACAGGTCTCAAACTATATATTTGATATAATTTATGCAGTCTAGTAATTATATATTTTATATTGCATACTCCTGCAAATAAAATTAATGTTGTCAAAAATTTTTCGGTATCATGAACATTTTAGTAAGGTAAGTTTTAACCTTGGGAGTTAAACATAATACAAAACACATTCCTGTATTATACCCCATTGTAAAGCTGTAAGAACATTTTAAGTACAATATATGTTGGTTTCTGTAGTAGGAATGCTCATTGCAATTAAAAATATGCATTATGTATACTTCAGATTCCACTTTGTTATATGTTACAAAGAACCCACAAAATCAAAGGTGGATGTATCATGAAGAATGACCAAATACTTCCTGTTCCTTTGAGGTCATTTCAAGTGAATATAGGTAATACATAGGGAACAGTTTTCTGCTGTGTCACCATAGGAAATTGCTTTGTATTACTATGTTACTATTACTGTTTTCAGTTTTTACTAAATATTTGCTGCCCTCTGATTCTCCTGGGCTTGTCCTCTTTTCTTCTGGGCCATGGGCATTAGAGGCCAGCTAATTTGAATGGCTGTATGCTAAAGAAAATGTGCTTAGACTTTACAGTGTTTTGCTGATAATTGGCCAAATTCATTTCCATTTCTAACATAATCCTGTTGGTGACTTGAAAGGAGTACTTGTAAATATGCGCCCTATTAAGTAGATTTGTACACAGTATCCAGAATACCCTCTAGAAAATCTAGTACAAAGTATCACGTAGTCCAAATTTGGAACTATTTTGAGAACGAAGTTGTTTTTTATGATGATTAGGATGAGTCATTACTTAGAAAAAAACATTTAGATGGTTCTTCAAATAATGAAAGTGAATATTAAAAATAATTGTGTTTCTCATAGCATCTGCAAAGAATACACTCAATAAGGGGAATAAACAAAGCTTGTTTATTTACTAGACTAGAAATGATTTAATATTATCTTCTTGGTAAACAAACTTTAATTTCATTTTTAACAATACTGTGTTGTTAGTAGGGTTTATTGGTACATGGTTATTACTTTACTGGGGAGACTTGTCCAAATTAATTGCCTTTATAAACAAATCCATGTAATAATGATCTTATCACAGTATTATTCTGTTAGTTTTCCCTGCTAATATTCAAAGTGAAAAATCCAAGTTAGGAAATCAGCATAAAATGACTTACAATTAACTAAGATTGGTAAATTTGAAAAAAGTATTCTCAATTTGTAGAATACAAAAGACCCTATATTTTTTGATGACCTTTTTGATCACCTTATGTTAAAACAAGCTTATTAGGGGTGCCTGGGTGGCTCAGTCGTTAAGCATCTGCCTTCGGCTCAGGTCATGATCCCAGGGTCCTGGGAACGAACCCCGCATCGGACTCCCTGCTCAGCGGGAAGCCTGCTTCTCCTTCTCCCACTCGCCTTGCTTGTGTTCCCTCTCTTGCTGTGTCTCTCTCTGTCAAATAAATAAATAAAATCTTAAAAAAACAAACAAACAAGATTATTAATTAAATCACGGTAAAATTCTCCATATTTTCATTTTTTGTCTGTTTGAGTCATTAGTGATAAAACCTTCCACTGTAATTGTTTTTATAAGTAATTATCTTTTTCTTTTGTCTCATTTTCTCTTTTCCATTGCCCTGTGAAGCTTCATGACATATGTTCTTTTTAGAGTATGTTTTTTTCTCTTTTTAAATATCTGACTATATCCCCTTTATTCTTTTTGCCTTAAATTCTAATTTGTTTAATATCAACTTTACCATCACTATTTCCTTTAGAATTTATATGCATGGTATATCTTTGTCATTCATTTATTTTTATTTCTTGAAAAAGTTATTTGATTTTCAGCATATTTCTTATCAGTGATAAGAGGCCATCCCTGTTTTGCACATAACCATTTTAAAGGTATGCATATCAGAGCCTTGTTTTCCTTCCATACCGTAGTGAGCACAAGGTTCAGATACATGCGACCTTCAGTTAACACAGCACTGCGCAAAACAAGGATGGTCTGTATCCTGATTTTTCTTCTCTACCCTATCTGAAAGTCATTTTGAAAAGCAGATTTTAATGATCATAACTTTGCTTTTTATCTTTTTTCTGCAACCTTAGTTTGTATGTTGTTTATTGCATTTTACTTTTTTCCTTTTTTTCTCCTCTTGACCTTTTTAGAATTCTCATTTTCTTGGTTTGTTTTTTTGTTGATCAGTTTTTAATGATACAGTTCCACATTATTAAAATTCAATGCATAGGAATAGGTTTCAAGTAAATATATACTTTAATTTATATATATAGTTCCAGTTAATCATAATTAGGCATTGACCGAATTACCACTATTTTCCAAGTCTGCAGATCCAACAAAAGTTTTTAACTAGTAAATTCTGAAGTATTCTTTAAACTTAAAATTCCATATCTGTGACTAGTGATTAGATGTTAACTTGGACCACAGTCCTTAGTCATTTTTGCATGGGGTAGTAAATAGTGTGGATGGCATTATATTTAAAGTCAAAGTCTTTGAGTTAAATTTTGCTTCTATTTACTATTAGCTGTGTAACATTGACTATTACTTAATCTTATTCTGGATCACCATTTTGTTGTTTGTGGAGTGAAATTCATACCACCAACATTACAAGGTTTTTGAGAACATTAAATAAGACAATATATGCTAAGCAAAGTTCATTGTCCCAACACATACATTTTAATTGCTTTTTCTCCTGTGATTGTGGATGCCATTGGATCAAGTCTTAACTGTGTTTGTTAGGTGGAGTGGAAGCCACATAAGATGGGGCCAACCTTTCCGACTCCGCCATGTCACAACAGGAAAATACTTGAGTCTCATGGAAGACAAAAGCCTTCTACTCATGGACAAAGAAAAAGCTGATGTAAAATCAACTGCATTTACCTTCCGATCTTCCAAGGTAAGACAGAAAATGTAATTTTGGATTACCTGTAATTATGTCCCCACCACATTTCTTTTGATGTTAAAAATGCAAAGAGAAAGGATGTGAGTATCATTTCTCTTTGCATTTTTTTACATGTATTTCTAAATTTCCAGTTTCTCTTCCATCCATTCCTTTCCAGTAAAACTCATTTCCTAAACCACTAAAACCTGCCCAGGTGTCTCAACTGGTTTATAGCTCTTTGGTTGTTTACGTATAACACATTCATCTAGCTTGTTTCTGTTTTACTTAGGCTTTGACAAGGGCACTTAGCACAAACCTCATGCTGTTGTCCTGTAACAATATGTTGGTAAAGCATGTCAGAACCTCAAAGGCACATTTACACATCTGCTCTTACATGTAGACCTTTTCTCTTAGGTCTTTTGAATCATTTGTAGGGGGAAGAATCCTCTAAGAAAACTCTTTAGATCTCTGATAAAAATTCCGCTGAACCAGATGATGAGTAGAATAGGAAAAAACACATGTGCATCAAAGTCAAGTTGGAATGCTGGTGCTGCAGCACAGCTGGTCCCCTCAGTACCTCATGCATGGTCGCCAGCATACCAGCCGCACAGTGCAATGGATTCCTGCTCAGGCTTCAGCAGAATAACAAATGTCCTCAACAGTGAGGTATCTCTGGAATAGTTGAAAATCACATGTTGAGTTGACAGATGCCAAGCATCTATTGTATTCGTTTTTATCGTAATTATATACTTGTGTCCTTAATCTAGAGGAATGTGAAATTTGAGCATAATGGTAGGAATGAGGCTGGATTACTGATTAGCTTTTGTTGCAGAGATGGAAAACCCAATGTCCCTGTTATAGCTAAAGGGAAGTTTGGGTGAGTCCAGAAGTAAATGTGAGAAGACAGTAGTAGCCTGAGTACACATCCCTAGTGCCGTTCTGTTAGTTCTCCTGCTTTGCAGTATACAGAGCGGTGGAAGATGCTCCAGACTCTGGAGTTGCCCAGAGATCTCCGGGAGACACAGCAGTGTAGATCCCTATTCTGTATGGTGAGAATAGAGAGGTGAAGCTGGTAAACCCCAATGTACAATCTCAGACAGGATTCACATATGTATATTTGTTGTGTGGACCCATAGACGGCTCTGAATGCTGTATTTCATGGACCTCTGGTGGGCAGTTGCTCTTTATCTCTGTAGATGGAAAGCACAGTTGGTCTTGCTGTGAATGAGCTTAGTGTTGATGGGCTTCTTCCTCAAGCCTAACTAAGCAGAAGGGTGGGAGTTTGCTAGTTTATCCATTGATAACACCTCAGTCCAAAAAGGGAAAAAAATTCAGCTCCGCAAAGAGGAATTAGTTATCTGATGGTAGAAGGCCTTATTAAGTAGAAAAGATGGTACCTATTAAAACAACACACAGTTTTAAGGCAGAAAATTAGAAAAACTAAAGGAAATGCATGGCATCCTAGCAAAATATAATTTAGCAAAACAAAATCCCAGAGAAGTAGAAGAACCTGAACAGGCATATCACAATGAAAGATGATGGGAAAGTTTTTCAAGCTATAGCATTTATAGGTGCAAAATCTAGCAAAAATTGGAGGCAAGAGGGAAAAAGTCAAAGGGGCAGTAAGTGCTCTGATTGCCTCCCATGAAACAGAAGGCAAGTAACATTTTTTAAAACTGAAAAGTCAGGTGATAGAAGTATAAGATATTTAACAGTAAAAAGGCAAGCACTAAAGTTTAATGGAATTTACTAAAATAAGGTGGTGGAAGAGAGGGGATTTGATGAAAAAAGGAGGAAAATACTACCATTGCCATCGTCCATAATCCAGTCCAGTAGAAAGAGGACAAGGCAAAAAGAATCGTAGACACACACAGCCACAGAAACCCACAGTCAAGAGAGACAGGAGGCCACATAGCAAAAGACTAGAAAACGGATAAATGTAACAACAGAAAACCTAAAATGTGACAGAGTGGAGACCCAATGTATTTGCCTTATCAACACATAAAAATGGGCTAAAATCACAATTTAAAATAATTTCATATTGGATCATGAAGTATAAATTATGCTGACATTAAGAGATACCGCCAAAACAATTTTTATTTGGAAAGTTTGTAAATTAATATATGGCTAATGCAATACCAGGAAAATACAAATAAGAACAAAGAAGGGTGTCTGATTTAGTATCAGATGAGGAGAAATTCAGGCAAAAGAAATTATTGAGTGAGACAAAGGATACTTCATAGTATCAAGGAGTGCAATTCACTGAGGATGTAATAGTTATCAAATCTATGTACCAAATAAAATGACATTGTATTAATATTCATTAAACAAAACCGATAGGAGATACGAGAGGAAATAAACAGAAAAACTAGTGGTAGGAGACATGAAGTCAGTTTCTCAGTTCGTGATAGAGAGACAAATAACATACAGAAGATGTAAATAACATGTAATAAGGAATTGCAGAACTCGATCCCAGGACCCTGGGATTATGACCTGAGCCGAAGGCAGCCACTTAACCAACTGAGCCACCCAGGCACCCCTAGAACCATTTTGATATTCATTAGGAAATTAGATTTTCTTTTTTTTTTTCTTTTTTAAAAGATTTTATTTATGTATTTGACAGAGAGAGACACAGCGAGAGAGGGAACACAAGCAGAGGGAGTGGGAGAGGGAGAAGCAGGCTTCCCACTGAGCAGGGAGCCTGATGTGGAGCTTGATCCCAGGACCCTGGGATCATGACCTGAGCCGAAGGCAGACGCTTAATGACTGAGCCACCCAGGCACCCTGGAAATTAGATTTTCTAAGCATTCATAAGTGGAATATTTGAATGTTAGGATTGGGAGTAGTTTATAAGTATATTTTCTGTGGGAAATCTGATGGGCTACGTGATTTTCTTCCAAAAATGTATTCATTTAGTAAATCTTTATTGAGAATCTAGTATTTGCAGGCACCGTTCTGCTCCTGGGGATATGGGCCATTGAGGTGAAGAACCAGACTATGATTCCTGCCCTTGAAAAACTAAGTAATAGTCAAGTGGGAAAGAAGGCAGTCGAGAAGCAATTTCAGTGAAATGTCGGCATTTCTCTCATAGTTGAAGTGTAGCATGCTGTGGTTGTCCATGAAGCAAAAGAGAAAATGTCTATCCAAAAAATCATCTAATAGTAAAAATAGAAGTCTTTTCAGTAACTCTAGACTGTGACAAAAAGAGTTGTTTCCTTTTGAACATTTTTATGGTTCTCAAATCTCAAGATTATTCTTCTAGGATGGACAATTAGATTATTTAAAAATTTATGGATGTTAGTGAACACCAAGATGATAGTGAGGATCTAAAACTTTCCTAAGTTAAATGCAGGAGGTATGGGAATTAAATCTTATGTAGTCTTTTGAGGAAAGTTTCCACTTAATGGCAAAGTGCCTATTATGTCAGGGTGCTATTAAAAGCAATCTGATCTTGGGGGGGTGCCTGGTTGGTACAGTTGGTTAAGTGCCCGACTCTTGGTTTTGGCTCAGGTCATGATCTCAGGGTCTTGGGATCAGGCCCCACATCGGGCTCCACATTCAGGGTGGAGTCTACTTGGGACTCTCTCTCCCTCTCCCTCTGCATCCTCCCCCTGCCATGCACATACGTGCCTTCTCTCTCAAATAAATAAATCTTTTTTTTTTTTTTTTTTTTTTTTAAAGATTTTATTTATTTGACAGAGACAGTGAGAGCAGGAACACAAGCAGGGGGAGTGGGAGAGGGAGAAGCAGGCCCCCCGCGGAGCGGGGAGCCCGATGTGGGGCTCGATCCCAGGACCCCGGGATCATGACCCGAGCCGAAGGCAGACACCCAACGACTGAGCCACCCAGGCGCCCCTCAAATAAATAAATCTTAAAAA
>NW_022589746.1:7667231-7671919 GCF_004348235.1 Phoca vitulina
TCTTAAAAAAAAAAAAAAAAAAAAGCAGTCTTATATTGAGATTGGAAAATTTCTGTTAATCTACTTTCAACTTCATTGACTCCTTAGCCTGTAATTCCAAGCTGATGTTAAGCTGATCCAATTAATTTTGTATTTCAATTATTGTTTCCATTTTGCAAATACATTTCATTTTATATAGTTTCTATTTCTCAACTGAGATTCCCATCAGTTTATTCATTATGCATATGTTTTCCTTTATGTCCTTAAATGTATTTTATATTTATAATAGTTGCTAATTGTAAGGGCTATCTCTGCATCATTTCTATTACCTATTACTATTTTTTCTTTGGTATGGGTCACATTTGGTTCTGTTTTCTTAATTTAGTGTAGATCACCTTTTGTTTTTTTATATGTACTTATTTTGACAGTATACCCTGGATATTAGAAATGGTAGGTTATAGAGACTCTTAATTTTGTTAAGGGTTTTTGGTTTTTGTTTTTTTGTTTTTGTTTTGTTTTGTTTGTTTTTTTCTCAAGAATGATTTTAGTTTCAGCAAGCTATAAGTTAACCCTGTTGGACTGAATCTCCAGTTTTGTTCTCTCTTTTGCAGTGGGCAGTGGCTTGTATTTCTGCTCACTCATTTCAGCTTTCATCTGCTGTCATTCTGTGGGGCATTGTTTAGCGGTCAGCAAGAATTTGGGTGAATTTTATAAGCAGACTTTGCAGATACTTTTTTGGTCCAGCATTTAGCTCATCTAATTTTCCGGCTGCTTGTGAGCCCTAAAGTATTCTCTGATATCTCAAGCCAGTAAAGCAGCAGATTTCTTCTGCCTGATGTGCAGGCAGATTGGGCAGGGTACACGCCCCACAGCAAAAGGCAGCTTTTAAAAAAATCACCTGGGTACTCTTTTCCTCCAGAGAGAAAAATATTCTCCAGTTTCTCCCTGCTTTTGGTCCCTCTCAAGGATCTTCAGACACATTCTGGAAAGTATTTTTTTTTTCTAAATTTCATAATTATTATCTATGGGAGGATTAGTCCAACTTAACTGCTCTGTCATTTCCTAAAGCCAGAGTAAATAAAACAAAAACAGAAACAAAAGAATAAAAAAGTGATGCCAAAACCAAAAGCTGCTAATTTTGATATAGTGTAGCTAATACAGAGTATTAGTAAAATTATTACTTGCCTAATCTGGACACTGTATTTCTAGTAATATAGGCTAATTTTATGTTAGAGGCTTTTAGGAGTTGTCACATTCTTGACTCATGTTATGCTTATGCGTATAGTTGTTCAAAGCATCTAGATTATTCTCACCTGAATTTCTCCTTCTCTTAAACCTAACTTACAGAAAATGACAGGAAATAAAAAGAGGAAAGAACATGAATGGCCTTTGTTCTTTTACACAGCAAATAATCATACTTTACTTTTTTCTAATGTTACTTTAGCAGTTCTTCCCTCACCTGAGGATCAGAGATAGTTACTACAACAGTCTTCATGAAATGTCATGATTAAAACTTCTAACCCAGAGAGTGATGTGAACTACTTAATAAAAACCGGACAAAGCATAACTTTACAATTAGTAATTGTGACTTCTCAAAACACAATCCAAAGTCTATAAATAGACCACCAACTAATTCCCTTGGATAAAAGAAAAACAAAAAGTTAGAATGTTAGAGGCTCATTGTTTTATTCTGAGGAATTACATTGTTACATTTTCCCCTAGAATTTAATATTCCCATTGATAGGTTTGGTGTAAGTGGATTAGTAGTTTATCTTCTTTGATAGAATGAAGTTGGAATGGCTTAATTATCTGTTTTATTGCAGATTCTTAGAATAGTGTTTCAATTTATTTGCATAATGGTTAAATCAACTTATAATTGTATTCATTTTCTTATATGACCTTGACTTATTGTATTAAGAATTTAAATTCATTTTAATTTTCAAATGTTAGAGGGTTCGTAATCATTTGAGTTATTAGTACAATGTGCAAATGACATGAACAAAATCTGTCAAAATGTTGTTTTCCTTGAATCATTCCTTTTTGTATAACAGCTATAAAGTTTACTGCAACCTAATCTCAAAAACATTTGTGTAACTATTAGTAATTTCCAACTAATTGTGTAACTATTACTCCAAACTAATCTTCAAAAACATTTGTGTAACTGTTACAAAAGCCAAACAAGGAAAGGCACAGATGAAATTTAAAGTAAATTTAACTACACAGGGAGGTACAGCAACCAAAAGAACATGAGTTTGTTTGTTTGTTTGTTTGTTTGTTTGTTTTTTGCTGTTATTTTAAGGACTGTATAGAACTTGAAGACATCATGTGTGCCTGAAGACCAGAATTAAGTGTGGGAGGGAAAACTGAAAGAGCGTGTTGAAGGAGGAAGCATTTAAATAAGTAGGGACTTGTATATTTAGTGTCAGAGGATTGCTTGTTTCTTCATAGCACAAGGAGTTTACCCTAGTAGCTCCGAATAGTTCTGTAGAGTCCACATTGGAAGTTGTAGTTGTGGAAACTGAATGATAGCTTTGATCAGTTCAAAAGAAATCATCACTATTATTAACATCCTTAGTAACATCTCCATCAACATTATCAACACCATTTTCACAGTCAGAATCATTAACATTTATGTAAGTGTTTATTTTATCCCGGGCACTGGGCTGAACACTTTAAGTGCATTATCTCATTTTTTCTGATACTACGGGCGAGATACTTCTGTTAACTTTATTTACAGATGAGAAACCCAAGGCTTAAAAGATTTAGTTAAATTGTCTTAAGGTCACAGAGGTAATCCGTGGCAGAGATTGAACTCAAAACTGGATTTTCTGTTCCCCTAAACCTATGTTCTTAACCACCAATAATGAAAAAAAAAATCTGGAAAGAATATGAAGCCTAAGCTACTAATTTTAAGATCTCTAGTTTGGAGTTTGCCATTAAGCAATATAAAATTTTATGTTAGGGCCAAAATAATTTTCTACCAGTATGAATAATTCAAGGTCTGTTTATTTATCTTTATAATTTCTCACTTTGATTTTCAGTATCAGTTGAACTGCTGGAATAGAGTATTTGACATTATTATTTTAAAGGATGTCAGACGGCTGAATTTTTCAAGGAACATATTTTTAGTATTTTTAGGACTTCTGCTTATCCTTTTTTTTTTTTTTCCTTAGGAAAAATTGGATGTAGGGGTGAGAAAAGAAGTCGATGGCATGGGGACATCTGAAATAAAATACGGAGACTCAGTATGCTATATACAACATATAAATACAGGCCTGTGGCTTACTTACCAGTCTGTGGATGTGAAATCAGTGAGAATGGGATCCATACAACGTAAGGTAAGATTATGTAAAAACGCAACTTATAGCCGCCATTTTGTATGACAAAAATACACAAACGCAAAACAACAAGACTTTGAGCTACCTGCTAAACATGCGAAAAGGTCAAATCCCACCACAATAATCTCTTTGGTTTTTGTGAGGTGAACAATGCTGGATATTACATCATGGCTTTAAATATTAAGCCAAGAAATATACTCTTTTCTGGATTCTAGCAGTCTGCCTACTTCACTTTGTTCTCCGTGCTCCTGCCAGGGTTATGTCTCTAAAATGCAGGAGAGCTCATGCACTCTACCTAATTAATTACTTTAAATTTAAAGGCTTATACTTGATTAAGTTATTAGAAGATTTTTGTGCATGTTTGGGAACTTAGGTATGTGAATGTACTTTTCCAACGCTAAATGCCATCAATTCTAAAACAAATCAAGTATTTTCACTAATAATTTGGTATCAAAATCAAGATATTCTGTAAGTATAAAAAATAAATACACTGGATTTTGAAGGCAAAGAACAACAAAAAGAGAATGTTAAATATTACTTCATTAATAGCTTTGTTCTGTTTATTGGTTGAAATAGTATCTTGGATATATTAGGGTAAATCAAATATATAATTAAAATTTTACCTTTTTAAAAAAAAATTTTTTTTGATGTGTGTTCTAGAAAATTTAAATTTACATATTTTAGAAACACTTTCTGCCACCCCTTCTCATCCACCCCATGCTTCCTTCCAATTACTACCACCCCGAAGGATAAATACTATCACTGCTTGTGATACTGGGGATGAGATTTGTGCAGGACTTTTTATTTCATTTTATGGATGGTGATTTTTTTGGATTTGTCGTACTGCATCCTATATTGTTATACATCAATCTTTACCAGAAAGGTAAACATTCAAAGTATGATTGCACAAATCATAAGGAACAGAAAGAGGGAACAAAGCAAAATTCTTAACTCAGATATGACTTTCTGTGAGCTCTTATCTAGCACCATATTTTTGTTATAGCTTTTATTAAGAGTTGAATATGATAAATGGTTATGGGAAAATATAGGTAGAAATGATAACATGTAGACACATTTTAAAAATATTTATTTGTTTGAGAGAGAGAGAGAGTATGTGTGTGTGGGGGGGGAGGAACAGGGAGAGAGAATCTCAAGTAGACTCCCCGCTGGGTGCAGAGCCCAATGCAGGGCTCAATCCCAGGACCCCAAGACCATGACCTGAGCTGAAACCAAGAGTAGGACACTTAGCCCACTGAGCCACCCAGGGGCCCCGTCATATTTTTGCAAAGATAGAAATAAGTTTTAATCAGAAGATCACTAGAAACTTCAGGTGCCATTTCCCCATTCTCTATACTTAAGTGGTAAGTGCAA